>NC_068301.1:1965730-2008649 GCF_025860055.1 Xyrauchen texanus | reverse complement strand
GATGTATAAATATATAGTTTATATAAAATAATGTTCATAAATCAATTTCCTAAACTTAAACCTCTAACCTTTGTTTGGTTTCACTTTTTAAACTTTTTTTTTTCTACTTTTAAATGAGACCACACTTAAGCCTCAAGCTTTATTTTTTTGACAGACATTTTTGTCCACCATGGACCTGTGTAACTTTTTTTAATTGATGCACAAGGGTTGAGCAAGTAAGTACTTCTGAGGGTGCGTAAATGTATGTGTGCAAATGGATTTGTTGTGTGTGTTTAGTATAGATAACAACATACCTGATTCTTTCTGCAAGTCTCCTTTCTTTTGGTCTGGCTGATATAATGACCATGTCATTAACAGGGTTGCCAACTCTCACGCATCTGGCGTGACACTCACGCATTCAGCCTCACCGTGAGATTGAGGCTGAATGCGTGAGTGTCATGCCAGATGCGTAAGAGTTGGCAACCCTGCATTAACTGGACCAGGCTTCTGGCTTTTCCTCATAGATCTGAAGCACTCAGACCTAACCGTGACCTCTCCTGACTCCTTGTTTGAAACTGTGATTAACATAGAGGTTAGGGTATTGCATTTCAGAAACACAAAATATTCATGATGTTAACCTATCACTCTGCTAACATTATTAACGTTGCTTCCTCACTGTGCTATCTTTGGCTAGTAAAGAGCCAATGAGCTAGCATGTATCGTTTTTGGTAAACTCAAAACAGAGGCTTGTTAACTTACCTTCGTAGTTTTTTATATAGCTGGACACATACAAATTAAAACCTTTGTCCTTTTTTGATGTTGGTGTCTTCGATGTGGTCTGGAAGATCCGATGTACATCGTTTGCCGTTATACTCGGCAGGTCCTGCAGCGATCGCGTAAAAAACGACATAGCTACAGCGTACGCTACCGTGAACCGGAAGTACTGAAGCTGGCTGAAGAATGCGGAAGCACCAGAACGGAAGTGCGCGGCATTAAGCCTATTATAAATTAATCCATCATCCATCATTAAGCCTATTATAAAATTAATCCATTAATTTTACTTAGTTATATCTTGCTACAGATTTATTTGTATTAATAAAATAGTTACTTACATTTGTAAAAGTTGCCGCCTCCGGTGTTTACGTCCGCCATTTGCAATTTTATTTTGCACTCTGCCGCGTCTCCGCGTTGGATTATGGGAAATAGGGGTCGGGAGAGTGTACATCGTATGTACCCTCGAAATCAGATTGCATTGTGGGTAAGAAAGAGTGAACAAATGTAGGGAATGAGATGTGGGGAATGAATTCGGACACCACTACAAAATGGCTGACACCCGAAATAGTGCACTATTTAGTGGATAGGGCGCGGTTTCGGACACAGTACTGACTGATTCCTACGGTGGCCGGGAAGTGCAAAGCAACATTACAAAGACTGAAACACTTTTACAAAGCTCGAGACAAATTTACATTTTGGAAAACAAATTAACAAGACGCAAAACACTTTTACCAGTCCCGAAACACATTTACAAACGATAGATTCCTCACGGAAAGGGAATGTACCACTTACCGGAAGTGACGAGTGAAAGCGGGTGACACGTGTCGTTGGTGAGCGCGGTCAATTTGTTTTGTCATTGTGGAGTATATGGCGTGAATTAAGTTTATGGTGACCGAACATGGAAACGGCAAACACATGAACAGCTTAACGTGTTTTTATAGGACGCGTACCAGACGGAAACACAGGGGACTTCTCGACAGCGCTAAGCAAAGTAAGTGTAGCAAAACGCTAGCTATCTGAGGACATGTGAATAAAAGTGAGTAGTAATGCTAATGATTTTTCGAGCGGCTTCTAACTTTCTATTTTGAAACGGCACTCTGTCCATTTCAGCAGAACAAACAGGCTTGGTCTGTTTTTTTCTGCTCAGGAGTGTACAGTGCCAGCCAATACATTTAGTTGTAACTGCAAGATTTTAGTGAGAAAAGCAGTTTCATTGTTGCCCACAGCTGGCACAAGTGAAAATCAAGTTTTTCTAGTCGAATATTTAAAGGGTGACGCCCGTTTCACACTATGGAACGCCAGGCAGTTCAAATATACGCGAATTTTAACACGTAGACAACGCGTAGACAACACGTCAACAACACGTTGTTTGCACGTTGTTAACGTGTTGTCTACGCGTTGTCTACGTGTTAACTTTTCACGCGTTGTTTACGTGTTGTTAACGCGTTGACTACGCGTTAACAACACGTAAATAACGTGTCGATTTCATGTGATTCTGAGCCATTTGGCCACTTGTCCAGTTTGAAGGGGTGAGTGTTGCACTTTTCCATTGGCTGCTGAGTAGTAGGGTTAAACCATTTCTGTAAGCCTGGGGGGTTTGCCTGCCACTATTTAACATACTAAGGATCCTCTAATTTCTTGGTCCTTTTCTTTTGTGTAGCCTATAAAAATTTAATATTTGGAGTGCAGTTAAGACTTAAAATAAATTGTAAAGTTATAAACCCATTTTCAAAAAGATAATTTGCCTCCTTTTGCTCCAATACTGCCTATTTTGGTAAACAAACCCATTAGAGGGAATTCATGCTTTTTTACACCATTCATCAATCTTTAGTTCTCATTACATCAACAATTGTGTGGCTGCAAAGTTACAACAGTGGTACTCATTAAATGTTGGTTTAGGATACAGTCCATTGTAATAAATATGTATTTGGAAAACATGTAACTTTAGTCTTTGAACATTTTTATTAAATGTAGGTTATGACCCGCGAGGAGGGGGGGGTAACCTTATATCCCGATGAAATGGTAAAATAATGACAATGTCATGATTTAACCAGGTGCTTTGGGTGGGAAACACTGTTAACATATTTAAGATGACAAGTCTTAATTTATATATCAAGCAAGCACAGTGTGAATACTGCTGAAGATGCCTACTTCATTTCATAGACAGAAAAGGTTACAATCTGCATCTGACTCCATCAAAAACACCCACAGAGCTAGACAATCATGAGAAAGGTTATTATTTTTTTTTATTTCACAAACATAACATTTTAAAGATACCCCATCGATTGCCCATCACACAGTCATTGGCCCATGGTTTTATAATGCAATCCAATAAAACACCACCAGAATAATTAACCAGAGATCAATCAAGATCTTCCTGACAAAATCTCAAAAATATATTATATCCTTCATAAACATATCATTTATTTCAGGGCAATATTGTGTTCATATTGTTCGGTCCAGACCCTGTAAATGCCAAGAGTGAAAGTAACCCCTACAGCCATCCCATATGCTGTAGTCATATGCTGTAGTCACCACCAGTGGTGGTGGTGTAGTGGTCTACACCACATAACTGGTAATCAGAAGATCACTGGTTCGAGCCCCACAGCCACCACCATTGTGTCCTTGAGTAAGACACTTAACTCCAGGTTGCTCTGGGGGGATTGTCCCTGTAATAAGTGCACTGTAAGTCGCTTTGGATAAAAGCGTCTGCCAAATGCATAAATGTAAATGTAGTGCTCAGTTGCAGGATTAGCAAATTTTCTGATGTGTAAAGAGGACATGGTATGATATAAAGTCTGGCATTTCCCCATAATAGCATATTGCCGCAGTGCATGTCAAGAAAGATGGAGTTGCTTGAGGTGAAGACATGGGCTTGAACTCAACCGACTGTTAGGACGCCTGTATTGGTAACAGTTTACATGGTGCAGAAAGGCATTAAATAAATTAAACAAATACAAAGAAATACAAAGGAATATCAGACTGAGATGATTATGACTGCAACAGATAGCAAAGAGAACGTGACAAGCGCTTTGTCTTCTCGGCGTGTTTGATGTAGGCGTGAAGAACCGAGGGATGACTGGTGTCTCAGAAGGACAATCTCTCCTGTTTGCAGCATCCATGGAGAGGGCAGATATTCTGATGGGGTCTGGCTGCTGCCGTCTTCTCCGTTTAAACTCTTCCTGCACACTGGACATGCTGTGTGGCCATAGAACAGAATATAGTTTACATTAGATTTGGGCAGTTTTATTTTAGTCCTATTTCACACAATGCTCATGCTGTTCTTTGACCATTGTCTGGCAAGTCAAATATACCTCAGCAAAATCCTCCACTGCTAATGTTAAATGACTGGTATAGTAGGGCAACTTCAGCATTGGTGATTAATTTAGCATCTAATAATGTATAGTTGATTGTAATTTGACATTCCTTTAAGGCAATTCTAAAGGTAAAGCTGGCAAAATTCTATATAAGAGCTTATTGTTCTGTGCCATTAACCTCCATTCCTCTCCAAACTATTAACACATTAATTAGCCACATATTTGCACTGGGCAACACTCTGTTCCTTCATTACAATAAACAATAGGAAATGTTTGAGTTGACCCCATATAAATGTTTCTACCAGGTAGCCAAAGCATGTTCTAAATTCCTTTAGGTCCTAATACCTGAATTGAGCAGTGTGAATATCATATAAAGTACTAAATGGTAATTTGTAGTAATAGGTGGCAATTGATATTGACTAGTAGCTATGTACATTGTGCTAACCTCGGCCACCCAGCTGTAGGCTATTCTTAACATAACTATCCTTATTAACTAGGCTCCGTACATGCTTACTAATTTAATTGAAAGTGGGTCTCAGAAATTGACAGCATTGTGTTGAACAGATTTGCGCAGCGGTGTTCATGATACTAACGTTAACCATTCAACTTCGGATTGATTCACTAATCTTCTCTGCGTGGAAAAGCCGTCAACAATCCTTCCTCCAGTGCATGATCATGTTTTGATTCAGAAAGAGGGGCCGTTTACAGACGGTGTTAGTTGAGTGTTTAGTCTCACTGTAACTAATTTATCATCTGCATATACCTGATGAGCTTGTGGTTCCCGTCAATGTGCCACAGCATAACACTACAATGCATACGTAATTAAACATACCTTTATGTGGGTGGAATGTTTCCATAGCAGGATGGAGGAAGAGACCAACTCTGAAAGTTGCAAGTCTTGTTTGCCCCCTTCGCTTTGGTCCTCTAATGGGAGTATTTTGTCTGAACATCCTCAGCCTGAAAAAGTGACAGAAAATGTGAGACCGGGAAATGCAAAGCCAAAAGCCTATATAGACCATGTCCAGAAAAACATACATAACATATCCATAACTAATGGCAAGTGGTTAGTTGATGTTAAAATAGGCCTATTAAATATTATACACGCAAAGTGGTCATTTTTAGGACATGCTCGGCTGCTTTAATCATAAGATGTACTATGTTAAACTTAGATGGCGCTTGTATGCAGTGAGGCAGAATTTTGGCTGAATACAAAAGCCATGTAAAGCATCTCATATAAATCTGATGTATATGGAAAATCCAGCTCCTTGCCCCACAAATGGCTGCCTGACAAAGGATAACTAAACCAGTCAACTGACATCTAAACATGATACAACACACAAATTTGACCAAATAGATCTACAACTGATGGGTGACAAACGACAATGACCACCATACAGCTACAGTCACACCGACCTGTTCACAGTTGGGGGCCTGGCCAGGGGGGAAGCGATCCTTTCCCAAAGCATGGAAATGGTGATGTCAACAAGGTGTCATGTCTTATACAGAGATCTTGCGTTCACTTGACAAAGAATGCTACATTCAAAGATTAAACAATCAATAATATGACATGTTACTGGAAGGCAGGATGGAGTTAGATAACGTTACTGACAGACCATAATTCCACTGCCATCAATAAATATTTTAAACTGAGCTGCTGAAACATTCAACGTGAGTGCAGTCCTCCAATTATTAAAACCTTTAACTGCAGTAATGTTTCTATCAAAAGGTGCCATTTCCACGCATTGCATTTTGCTAAGTTAGCTTGCTACATAGTTAGGCTAATGTTGGCAAACACTACAACACACACACTTCAACCCCAATGAAATTCACCGAGATGCAGAATATATTATTAACACCACTTTAACATGATTTACTTAAATTACTCCGTCAAATGTTTATTATGGTTAAGAGGAGACTCCAATAACATTAATAATGTTGCATGAGGAACGCAAACTTCACGTTACACCTTTTGAAACACACGGTGAATTGGGGTCCTTTACAGATATTTCCCAGCTAATTCAAAGTACTCACCTTTCTACAAGACTCTCAGAAGAACTCGGCTGCTCCTGTCTGTTCTGAATTCGTTCAATTATATGATTATATCTGCTACTCATGTAATCTTCGCGATTCCGCATACTGCACCGTCCGCATCCAAACAACCGGACTGAAGCAAGCAGCAGGTCTCAAGCACAGATCAGAGAGGCTGCAAATGAGTGGAGGAGGGGAGGCAGTGTTGTGATTGGCTGCAGCTTAACAAGCAATTAAGCAGCCTGTAACACTTGCACTTGTATTACAACACTAGAAACCAGTATCAGAAGATCCAAATATTTAAGGTTATATGCACTGATTTTAGGTAGTTAAAAATAATTGGAATATAGGCTACCTAATTTATAATAAGTGTCCTGATGCACAGTTAGTTAAATGTAAGACATAATCACAAATTGTGTAATTATAATAATTTATTGAGAATTCAGTATAATCAAAACTGAGTTGAAGCAGCCAAATATGAGCAGATATAATCTAGGCAATGAGTGATAGGCCACAGCTTAACAATTATATCATGCTTCCTGCAACAGTTGCTCTACTTGGTTGGTTAAACCCAAAGCCCAACCTATTGTAGCCATCAATGATTGTCTACTAGAACCATTATCTTTTAATTAACTATTTTGATCATTTTCTTATACCATCTGTTCAGAGGCTTCCATCATATATTAAAGATTGATTTATTCAACAAGATATCAACATTAAAAAAGTTACCCAATGATGTTATTCTGGCCACTTTAGATGTGGAAAGCCTCTACACAAATATCTTCCTTGTCAGAGGTCTTGAGGCTCTTGAGTATTATTTAAGACTGCACTGAGGAAGCACTACAACCCTGTACATTTATTTGTGAGCTGATTTGGTCCTTAAACTGAACTACTTCTCCTTCATTGAAGTTTTCTTCCTACAATGTAAAGGAACATTAATGGGTTCTACTTTTGCACTGGAATATGATAATTTATATGTTTTTGTTTTTACCAAACGGGTGCCATTTCCACTAATTTTTCATGAAGAACACATTTTTTTTTTTTAAACCTACAAGTTGAAAGATATGTTAATCCTCCAAAAAATACATATTTTTCCACCTCAGGCACAAAATCCTTATTAATATTATCCTTTTATTCAGGCAAGGGAGCCTTTCTTGTACCACCCCGTTAGAGTAGTAATACAAGAAATAGATTTTTAAAATCTAATGTTTTCCTAATAGTAAAATGTCCTTTTTGGAAACCATCAATAGAAAGTCTGTAATTTAATAAAAAAAAATTATTCTTAGATTTTTAATCTTGAAATATGAATTTGACATTTCAATGGCCTCATTGTTTGTACTGAAAAACAAATTCACTTAAAAAATACAAATAAAGTTACATTTATCTGATTAGTCCACACAACAAGAACATCATTCAACATTCATTTATGTAACATTTCATTTCCATTCCATAAAATTTTAACAAAATGACCCTGTGACAGGGTGGTAACTGATGTGGCGGGGTGGTTCACTGTTACAGGGTGGTATGGACAAAGTGTTTCTCTATATGAACTGCTGGTTTTAACCTTTATAAAACTGGGGGATGGGAAACATTAAAATTGGAGATGTAATGGAAAACTTTGGTCATGCTCTGAATACCTGAAAAGAGCATCATAATGGTGAATGGGAGAGTCGCATCCACACATCCCTCTAAACTACAAAAAAGCTGCTCAAAGAGTACCCAAAGAGGTTGGATGATCATTTAATGGAAAAAGATACAAAGATATTATTTGAGAACATTGCTATTACATTCAGAAATGGGGATGCAAACTTTAGAACCAATGATATTTTGAACATTTTACAAAAAATTATTAACAAACAATTTTTGAACAATTTATTCCTTGTAATAATGAAAGAACATTTTCTAGACTTTGTTCATATACATCACAATACTTTTTGCATTCAACTGTATAAAAGGAAGTTGTACAATAAATAAAAAACATAAATGATGAGTCAGTGAAAGAGATAGTGAGAGAGTGAGTGAGTGAGAGAGTGACTGAAAGATATAGTGAGTGAGTGAGTGAGTGAGTGAGTGACTGACTGACTGAAAGATATAGTGAGTGAGTGAGTGAGTGAGTGACTGAAAGATATAGTGAGTGAGTGAGTGAGTGACTGACTGAAAGATATAGTGAGTGAGTGAGTGACTGAAAGATATAGTGAGTGAGTGACTGACTGAAAGATATAGTGAGTGAGTGACTGATGAGTGACTGACTGAAAGATATAGTGAGTGAGTGAGTGAGTGACTGAAAGATATAGTGACTGACTGACTGACTGAAAGATATAGTGAGTGAGTGAGTGAGTGAGTGACTGACTGAAAGATATAGTGAGTGATGAGTGAGTGAAAGATATAGTGAGTGAGTGATGAGTGAGTGAGTGAAAGATATAGTGAGTGAGTGAGTGAGTGAAAGATATAGTGAGTGAGTGATGAGTGAGTGAGTGAGTGAGTGAAAGATATAGTGAGTGAGTGAGTGAGTGAGTGACTGAAAGATATAGTGAGTGAGTGAGTGAGTGAGTGAGTGAGTGAGTGAAAGATATAGTGAGTGAGTGAGTGAGTGAGTGACTGAAAGATATAGTGAGTGAGTGATGAGTGAGTGAGTGAGTGAGTGAAAGATATAGTGAGTGAGTGAGTGAGTGAGTGAGTGAGTGAAAGATATAGTGAGTGAGTGAGTGAAAGATATAGTGAGTGATGAGTGAGTGAGTGAGTGAGTGAGTGACTGACTGAAAGATATAGTGAGTGATGAGTGAGTGAATGAGTGAGTGACTGACTGAAAGATTTAGTGAGTGATGAGTGACTGACTGACTGACTGACTGACTGACTGAAAGATATAGTGAGTGAGTGAGTGAGTGACTGAAAGATATAGTGAGTGATGAGTGAGTGAGTGAGTGAGTGAAAGATATAGTGAGTGAGTGAGTGAGTGAGTGACTGACTGAAAGATATAGTGAGTGATGAGTGAGTGAAAGATATAGTGAGTGAGTGATGAGTGAGTGAGTGAAAGATATAGTGAGTGAGTGAGTGAGTGAAAGATATAGTGAGTGAGTGATGAGTGAGTGAGTGAAAGATATAGTGAGTGAGTGAGTGAGTGAAAGATATAGTGAGTGAGTGATGAGTGAGTGAGTGAGTGAGTGAAAGATATAGTGAGTGAGTGAGTGAGTGACTGAAAGATATAGTGAGTGAGTGAGTGAGTGAGTGAGTGAAAGATATAGTGAGTGAGTGAGTGAGTGAGTGAGTGACTGAAAGATATAGTGAGTGAGTGAGTGAGTGAGTGAAAGATATAGTGAGTGAGTGAGTGAGTGAGTGAGTGAGTGAGTGAAAGATATAGTGAGTGAGTGAGTGAAAGATATAGTGAGTGATGAGTGAGTGAATGAGTGAGTGACTGACTGAAAGATTTAGTGAGTGATGAGTGACTGACTGACTGACTGACTGACTGACTGACTGAAAGATATAGTGAGTGAGTGAGTGAGTGACTGAAAGATATAGTGAGTGATGAGTGAGTGAGTGAGTGAGTGAAAGATATAGTGAGTGAGTGAGTGAGTGACTGAAAGATATAGTGAGTGATGAGTGAGTGAGTGAGTGACTGACTGAAAGATATAGTGAGTGATGAGTGAGTGAGTGAGTGAGTGAAAGATATAGTGAGTGAGTGATGAGTGAGTGAGTGAGTGAGTGAGTGAAAGATATAGTGAGTGAGTGATGAGTGAGTGAGTGAGTGAGTGAAAGATATAGTGAGTGAGTGAGTGAGTGACTGAAAGATATAGTGAGTGAGTGAGTGAGTGAGTGAGTGAAAGATATAGTGAGTGAGTGAGTGAGTGAGTGAGTGACTGAAAGATATAGTGAGTGAGTGAGTGAGTGAGTGAAAGATATAGTGAGTGAGTGAGTGAGTGAGTGAGTGAGTGAGTGAGTGAAAGATATAGTGAGTGAGTGAGTGAAAGATATAGTGAGTGATGAGTGAGTGAATGAGTGAGTGACTGACTGAAAGATTTAGTGAGTGATGAGTGACTGACTGACTGACTGACTGACTGACTGACTGAAAGATATAGTGAGTGAGTGAGTGAGTGACTGAAAGATATAGTGAGTGATGAGTGAGTGAGTGAGTGAGTGAAAGATATAGTGAGTGAGTGAGTGAGTGACTGAAAGATATAGTGAGTGATGAGTGAGTGAGTGAGTGACTGACTGAAAGATATAGTGAGTGATGAGTGAGTGAGTGAGTGACTGACTGAAAGATATAGTGAGTGATGAGTGAGTGAGTGAGTGAGTGAAAGATATAGTGAGTGAGTGAGTGAGTGACTGAAAGATATAGTGAGTGATGAGTGAGTGAGTGAAAGATATAGTGAGTGATGAGTGAGTGAGTGAGTGAGTGAAAGATATAGTGAGTGAGTGAGTGAGTGACTGACTGAAAGATATAGTGAGTGAGTGAGTGAGTGAGTGACTGAAAGATATAGTGAGTGATGAGTGAGTGAGTGAGTGAGTGAAAGATATAGTGAGTGAGTGAGTGAGTGAGTGAGTGAGTGACTGACTGAAAGATATAGTGAATGATGAGTGACTGACTGACTGACTGACTGAAAGATATAGTGAGTGATGAGTGAGTGAGTGAGTGAGTGAGTGACTGACTGAAAGATATAGTGAGTGATGAGTGAGTGAATGAGTGAGTGACTGACTGAAAGATATAGTGAGTGAGTGAGTGAGTGATGAGTGACTGACTGACTGACTGACTGAAAGATATAGTGAGTGAGTGAGTGAGTGATGAGTGACTGACTGACTGACTGACTGAAAGATATAGTGAGTGAGTGAGTGAGTGATGAGTGACTGACTGACTGACTGAAAGATATAGTGAGTGATGAGTGAGTGAGTGAGTGATGAGTGACTGACTGACTGACTGACTGACTGAAAGATATAGTGAGTGAGTGAGTGAGTGAGTGAGTGATGAGTGACTGACTGACTGACTGACTGACTGAAAGATATAGTGAGTGATGAGTGAGTGACTGACTGAAAGATATAGTGAGTGATGAGTGAGTGAGTGAGTGAGTGACTGACTGAAAGATATAGTGAGTGATGAGTGAGTGACTGACTGAAAGATATAGTGAGTGATGAGTGAGTGAGTGAGTGAGTGAGTGAGTGACTGACTGAAAGATATAGAGAGTGATGAGTGAGTGAGTGAGTGAAAGATATAGTGAGTGATGAGTGAGTGAGTGAGTGAGTGACTGACTGAAAGATATAGAGAGTGATGAGTGAGTGACTGACTGACTGACTGACTGAAAGATATAGAGAGTGATGAGTGAGTGACTGACTGACTGACTGACTGAAAGATATAGAGAGTGATGAGTGAGTGAGTGAGTGAGTGAAAGATATAGTGAGTGATGAGTGAGTGAGTGAGTGAGTGACTGACTGAAAGATATAGTGAGTGATGAGTGAGTGAGTGAGTGACTGACTGAAAGATATAGTGAGTGATGAGTGAGTGAGTGAGTGACTGACTGAAAGATATAGTGAGTGATGAGTGACTGACTGACTGACTGACTGAAAGATATAGTGAGTGAGTGAGTGAGTGATGAGTGACTGACTGACTGACTGAAAGATATAGTGAGTGATGAGTGAGTGAGTGAGTGATGAGTGACTGACTGACTGACTGACTGACTGAAAGATATAGTGAGTGAGTGAGTGAGTGAGTGAGTGATGAGTGACTGACTGACTGACTGACTGACTGAAAGATATAGTGAGTGATGAGTGAGTGACTGACTGAAAGATATAGTGAGTGATGAGTGAGTGAGTGAGTGAGTGACTGACTGAAAGATATAGTGAGTGATGAGTGAGTGACTGACTGAAAGATATAGTGAGTGATGAGTGAGTGAGTGAGTGAGTGAGTGAGTGACTGACTGAAAGATATAGAGAGTGATGAGTGAGTGAGTGAGTGAAAGATATAGTGAGTGATGAGTGAGTGAGTGAGTGAGTGACTGACTGAAAGATATAGAGAGTGATGAGTGAGTGACTGACTGACTGACTGACTGAAAGATATAGAGAGTGATGAGTGAGTGACTGACTGACTGACTGACTGAAAGATATAGAGAGTGATGAGTGAGTGAGTGAGTGAGTGAAAGATATAGTGAGTGATGAGTGAGTGAGTGAGTGAGTGACTGACTGAAAGATATAGTGAGTGATGAGTGAGTGAGTGAGTGACTGACTGAAAGATATAGTGAGTGATGAGTGAGTGAGTGAGTGACTGACTGAAAGATATAGTGAGTGATGAGTGAGTGAGTGAGTGAGTGATGAGTGAGTGACTGACTGAAAGATATAGTGAGTGATGAGTGAGTGAGTGAGTGACTGACTGAAAGATATAGTGAGTGATGAGTGAGTGAGTGAGTGAGTGACTGACTGAAAGATATAGTGAGTGATGAGTGAGTGACTGACTGAAAGATATAGTGAGTGATGAGTGAGTGAGTGAGTGAGTGAGTGAGTGACTGACTGAAAGATATAGTGAGTGATGAGTGAGTGACTGACTGAAAGATATAGTGAGTGATGAGTGAGTGAGTGAGTGAGTGAGTGACTGACTGAAAGATATAGAGAGTGATGAGTGACTGACTGACTGACTGAAAGATATAGTGAGAGAGTGAGTGAGTGAGTGAGTGACTGAAAGATATAGTGAGTGAGAGAGTGAGTGAGTGACTGAAAGATATAGTGAGAGAGTGAGTGAGTGAGTGAGTGATGAGTGACTGAAAGAGATAGTAAGTGATAGTAAGTGAGTGAGTGAACCAAGACAGGAAGCAGAACCACCCCATCACATCCCTTACCACCACGTCACAATAAAACATGTGATGGGGTGGTACATTTCATCCCAAAATGGCTGCAGATCTCACATGTGGTCAAATTCCTCACATAGAATAAATGCATTCAATCTGAAATATTATAATATAATTTTCTTTGCATTAATAATGTAAAAAATGTAATAAAAACAGTTTTCCCTATCTATTTTCCATGATGGGGTGGTTGGTTTCAGCTTGACGGACACTGCCTAACATGAAAAAGCAACAAATAAACAAAGTAAAAGAATGTCAGTACTTGCCTGCTTTTGTTCATGGTGGCTATAAGGCTCAAATTATGTCATTTCCACTTTGTGATGTCATTTAAAGCAACAGTACATTATTTATAGATAAAACAAGTTAGTGTGACAGGTGGTAAGTCAAACTGAGGGACGCACACAAATCATAAAATATTTACCCAAAAATACGATTTATTTTGAATAAATATATCTCATATATACAGGGACACACATAAAATCCTGAAAATAATAAATGTTTGAAAAAAATGTATAACTTATTTGGTGATATTTTAGATGCAAATGTCATGTTGGTCAACACGGACATGTGAAATTGGACATGTACGAATGAAAAATGATTAAAAATAGTATGCTACTCTTTAAGAATAGTATTTTATCATATATCATGTTAACAAGAACACTTCATTTAATAATTTTAAGCTTTGGAAACACACTTTGGGACATTTTTTGTGCCTTATGCATCTCATCAAACGTTGCGGACACAAATGGCAGCCGTTTCATAGAATAACTATTTTACACAGTTATGTTTTTAACACTAACAGACACCTCCTGACCTTACGTTCTCAGTTGAATATGATCATAAACATTTGACTTTTTTGGATATGTGAATCGAATTATGCAGTGGCAGCCTCATATAAAAAATAAATAGATAAGACTACAATCTGCCTAGCCAGGAATATGGTTTACCCAAGAGCTCAGATGTCATTCTAATGAGGAACTAATTGATAAAGCTGCTGCAATGAAAAATAAAGCTTTTGGGACAGAGCCTCCTCTTTACAGTGTGTTGATGAGGCTTACCAAGGTGCATTTAAATTCTAGTTTGATCTTTTACAAAAAAGTGTCAAATAGGGTAAAAATTACTCTGTCAGAACACTATTCTTAAACACTGGCCTATTTTGGCCTCTGATCCGGCATAAGCATTAGCATACCCAGCATTTTAATGATCCTCCCCTCTTTGTCTATAGAAGAGGTCCTAACTTATGCAACAAGCTGGTGCAGGGCTAACATTAAGGCAGGTTCTAAACAGAATATTTTAGCTCCACTAAAAGATGGGAATAATAAACTGGCTTTAATAAGGTTTTAGGCTTTAATAAGAATTTTAAGGATGACCTAGGAGTTTGGCACAGTAGTGTACATCTGCTGTCAGGACAGTCAAATCAGTTACTATCTGACCTAATTACAAACTTTCATTCTAATCCTGACAGTCTTTGGAAGGCTGTACATTTCATCAAAATGGGTAATATCACCTGTGTACATATGTCTGAGTGCTTAATATCCAAGGGCGCCGTAAAGGGGTGGAAGGTTAGGACGATTCTAAGGGCCCAGGCTGATTTAGGGCCCAGAAGAGCAGACCCCCCTTTTTCTTTTCTTATTTCTTTTCTCTTTTTTATACATACATTAAATGTGCTAGGGCCCCTCATGCACTAAATGTGTATTTTGTCCGTTTTGACCATATATTTAATATTTAAAAAACAAATAATGTATTTACTGTTTCAGTCACACCCCTCCCCCTCACAATGGTTCATTCCACCTGCGCTGTCCGAGCTACGATCGCTAGTGTAGCGTCTCTTGCTTATTGCACTTGCTATGATGCAGTGCAGACAGTGACACGCAGGCATGTCACATCAATAGTCAGGGCATCAAATACGGAAAGAAAAGAAGGAAAGAGAAGACAGAGAACGCCGAAGTCGACAGTATGTCACACAGTTTTCCAAAAAGAAAGGTAGCTTGCCCTATTCCTGTATTCCAAAACTTTCAGAGTTACTTATTTTTGTTGCTACATGACCTGCTTTTATCTAGCTAGCTTAGTAAAATAATTACTGAATTATGATTTACATCCAACAATAATAACATCTCTGCTGTCTCCGGGGTTATCATGTCGCATGGACACAGATTCAGCGGCTGCGGCACACCCACGTCCTCCTTCCCCCACGTCCCCCGTCCCCGTCTCAGCCGAACAAGGTGAGCCTGAGCGCGAAACTTCACGAAGATTGAAGCCTCTAAACACGTCTTATCTACTGTGTTCGCCACATGATGATAACTTTACAAAACAAAAAGTAATCTACACGCTTCAAAAATTACAAAATCAGTTTGCCGTGTGTGTGTCGTGTGTTCTGTGAAGTGACAGTGCTGCTGCTACGATCGATGCTGTCAAACTTGACGTTCAATGTGAATAAAATGCCCCAGAAAAAATAATATAAAATTGAATAAAAAATGTGTCTGTAGTAACCATTGGCTATAAGGAGTATACAAAATAGATATTTTAATATTTTATATTAAGAAAACTAAATAGGCCAATAAAAATAATATGGTTATTATTACGTGTGTGTGTGTGTGTGTGTGTGTGTGTGTGTGTGTTTGACTTATACAGTTGCAGAGTCAGCTTTATTGTCTGCACCTCGTTCTCCTATTGATTTCAAAATACAACACTGATCTGACTTGTGAATTTGAAGATGAAGTCAAACACCTCAACTCTGTATATAGGGCCACTTTCCCAGGGTGTCAACAGCATTTACAAGATGCAGCTGCAGAGTTTTTTTGGGCAGGTCTGCATAGTTTTGCGAATATTTTGCACACTGCCTGTGACCGTTGCTGGTGGTGAGAGAGCATTCAGTAAGCTGAAACTGATAAAAAATTATCTGAGGTCTGCTATGTTGCAGGATAGACTTTGTCACCTTGCCATACTATCCATTGAAAGCAAACTGGCAAGAAAGCTGAACTTTGATGATTTGATACATGATTTGCCAGAAGAAAGGTACGCCGCTGGGCCATTATAAAGTGATGTTGAACATAACTTTGTTAGACCTGGATAACAAACAGTTGATGTCTGGTTCAGTACTTGTTTAGTCCTGGACTGGTTTAGGCCTGGCATTACTCCTGGTGTGTCTTGATTTTGAGCCCTTTTGGCCTAGCTAGTTTTATTCCTGGACTGATTTAATTATGGGTTAGTTCTAGCTGATGATTCCTGATTGAGCAGTTTGACCCAGCTAAAGCTTGTTCATGTAAAGTACATGTCAATATGTGTACATTATGTTCTGTTGTGCTTGCAATTGCAATTGAGATAATAAATGTTCTCCCTTTTATGTAAACAAGTACATATTTCTATATTTTTTTTCTTGTTTTTGTAGGCTTTGTACTCATCTTTAGACATTTTAACTATGCAATGTGCTAAGTATCTTTTTTAAAGTATACTGGGCATGTTTATTGAGTTAAATTTTATCTGTAAAAAATGTAGGGGGCCCAGAAATTTTGGTTTCCATAGGGCCCAGAATTTCTGGCGGCACCCCTGTTAATATCTAAACCAGGGGAGACCAACCCTGCTCCTGGAGAGCTACCTTCCTGCTGAGTTTAGCTCCAACACACCTGCCTGTCATTTTCAAGTAATCCTAAAGACATTGATAAACTGGTTCAGGTGTGTTTGATTAGGGTTGGATCTAAACTCTGCAGGAAGGTAGCTCTCCAGGACCAGGGTTGGTCACCCCTGGTCTAAACAAAAAGAGGTCCGTTTAGGTTTTAACAAGCCCCATAATTAGTCACATTGTGCCCTCTGCTGGTCAAAGCCCTACATTAAATTAAAATGCTGAAAAAGGTTCATGTTGTTTTCAAAAGACATACAGTATTTATTACAATGGTCTGTATCCTACACCAACATTAAATGAGTACCACTGCTGTTAGTTTTTCCCGCACAACTGTTAATGATTTTTAAGATAAAAAACTAAAGTTGCTGAATGGTGTAAAAACCATGAATTCCCTCAATGTGTTTGTTTAACAAAATAGGCAGTAAAGGAGCAAAAGTGGCAATTTATCTTGATGAAAATAATAATAATAATTTATTTTAAGTCCTAAAACTGCAATCCAAATATTACATTTTTATAGGCTACACACAAAAGGAAGAAAAGGACCAAGAAATTAGAGGATCCTTAGTATGTTAAATAGTGGCAGGCAAACCCCCCAGGCTTACAGAAATGGTTTAACCAACGTTAACAACACGTAAACAACACGTTAACAACACGTAAACAACGCGTGAAAAGTTAACACGTAGACAACACGTTGACAACGTG
This sequence comes from Xyrauchen texanus, assembly GCF_025860055.1. Classification (NCBI taxonomy): domain Eukaryota; kingdom Metazoa; phylum Chordata; class Actinopteri; order Cypriniformes; family Catostomidae; genus Xyrauchen; species Xyrauchen texanus. Next base: position 1,991,409 of record NC_068301.1, on the reverse strand, counting down.
CAAACATATGAGGTGTGATTTATGCACTTTTTGGCGATCGCTTATGGCGCTTACTCCGTGCCAAAATCAAACATTCGACCGACCGATCGAACGTCTATCCGAACGTCTATCCGAACGTCTTGTACTTTTGAGCGTCTTACCGAGCGGGTTGACCCACGTGACGACCTGACGTGACGTCAACGTCTTGAAAATAGCAGTTTTTTAACCATGCAAGTATCCAAGCTAATGTGTAAAGACTATAAATGGACATTAAAGGCACTAAATACAGATGTTTTACCTAAAATACTCAACCATTTCCTGCATTCTGCTGCACTTCCCTGAATAAGCCTTTGAAAAAAAGGTGTTGTAGGCTAGGCCTATTCTAAGTCTTTCTGAGGGATTAACTGAAAAAGATACCACCTGTATATCATGACTTTCTCTGTATTTCATGACTCTAATGTTTCAAACACCAAACTCACCTATTGTAACTGTACATACATACAGTGGTAAGCTTTTTTCTGTCAAACTGATTAATTATATATTGTCTGATATATTGTTTTACAAGTAAGAGTTAAAAGATATAAGAAAAATGATTTTAATTTAAAAGTTTTCAATGCCATATGGGACCATGTTGTCATTAATTGCCCATTCACTTTTCATGGTAAGTTACCATTGGTAACACATTGAGAAAGACGCAGTTAAGATTATTCAATAGACTTTGTTCATGATTTCGTTTTCTTCCTTCTGAAATTGCCTTTGCTGCCTCCGCTGACTCGTGGGCTGAGTTACTGTAACATAACAAGCTGTTGATGGTTTTGGATAGGCTACTCTGATAGATGAACTCTGATATATACATTTCTTCTGTCAGAGAGAGAGAGGTCACTGTTTCTAACATGAATTTTCACTGTCTCTCCTGTTCTCATCTTGTAAACATATTATTAAAGTGGTTTGCAGCATGGCATTATAATCGTCCCAAATCCTTGTTAATGTAGGCCTAGAAAGACTTCTGAAAGATTGCATATTTTGACATTAGAAAGAGTGCTAATAATAGTATGTTAGAGACTAATATATATATAATAGGCTATATAATCATTATAATATATAATAATTATCTTAATCCTAATTTATGTTTCTGTATAAGCAATTTTTTTCACGGTTCTTATTCACGTTGGAGGGAAAAAACCCGGCCAATTCCTGAATATTGATTAATCTAAATTAGATAATGCAATTTTCCGAAGGGGTGCAACGAATAAAACGGGCGGAAACACAAGCACGAAACTTGTAGTCTTGTACATTGATAATAGTATACAATTTATTAATAACATACATTTTATTTATAAATTGGGTGTTCGTCAACTGACTGCATGCCGTCGGAGTTTCCAGTGTTGACAGCTCCGTAAAATATCCTTGGATGAGCTGTAGTTTTGCTGTAGGCCAAAGCCCGTCTACGGACATTCTCTGTAGGCCTATTATAGCTACTGAAAAGTAGGCTAGCTAGCCTACAATACACAAATAACATTTTAAATTACTTCCGTCTATGAACAAATAAAGTAGCCTTGATGTCATAAATACAAAAGCACAGGCGCGTCGTTAGACATGGGCATCCGGGGCTTCAGCCCGGATGTTTTTTTATAGCCCGGATCTCAAAAAATTGAATTTATTGATAATTATTATTATTTTTTAATAATTTTGTATTTATTTAAAAAATGTACCGGTCTTTTAATCTATCCTTCGAATCATGTATTAAAGACGATTAAAATGTGTTCAAGCAGATCAAAGTTACTATGGTTACAGAATGCTTGTATTTAGAGTGCGCACCAGAGGAGAGAGCCTGAAAGAGTCATCGGTTAACTTACAGCTTTAGGGCTTGACTGTCATTGTTGTTTGTGGCTTCTGGTGGTAGCTATTATGGACATTAGACACTTTTTAAAAAGTATAATAAGGAGTCATGAACGATACGAGGGAGGCAAGAAGAGTTATCTACTGGCGCCGTTCCCTCATCATTAAGCTCAGGTCGGTGAAGGCTCTTAAGCAAACCCTGGTCTAACTTAGCCTACTAGCCCTGTAAGTTACTCACTGTGGTATTAATGCAGAACATGTACTGTATATATAAAGTACGTGGGACCTTACTATTTCGCCTATAGCTAAACCATTTTGTGAGCCATAATCCGTTTCTCGTGAGGAATGTAGATGAAGTAGCCTATACATCTGATTTGGCGATTGAAACACGATGTGTAAATTATAACGTTATTCAGGGATGTAGTGGAGGCTAAACAGAATTAACAACAACTCATTCACTGTTTCATTCCTATCATTGAACTTCAAGTCAGATGACTATGCTGCGTTCACGCGAATAGCGCGTCAGGCGCGAGTGCTTTCTATGTTAAGTCAATGCAAAGACGCATTACGCGCGTAAAATATTCCTGCGGCGCGAATGAGGTGTAGAGCGCGGCTTTGCATTGACTTAACATTGTAATCACTCGCTTCGACGCGCTATTCGCGTCCGTGTGAACGCACAGTCACCGTTAGGTCCACCAAACCTAGCTCCTGGAGCAAATGGTGAAACTCCTGAAACCCTCCGAGGGTCTGGTGGATCCACACCCTTATGCTTCCTCCCCAGAAAAATAGAAGTGCCCCCCAACAACACACACATCCCGAGGAATGGACGCTCCCGAAACCGACGCTGCACATTGCACCTTTCCCGAAACCCCAGTTTCCTACTCCCAGAGGAATGGACGCTGGATACAGTGCCCCTCTTCCCTATTATTTATGTTTATAGCTATGTTATTTAAATGTATATAGTTCTCTTTACAAACCTATACAGAGTGCCTGTGTTTACTGTCTGTTGAATGCCCTCTTTACTGGACCTGCACTGTCTATAGTTCCTTTTCCAGACTTATACAAGCAGACTGTTGGAGTGATTTGTGTGTGTGTGTGTGTGTGTGTGTGTGTGTGTGTGTGTGTGTGTATAGATAGATAGATAAATAGATATAGATAAATATAGAAAGATAAATATCTATATACACATTATATATATAGTTTTATATTCATTTTTTTAAATATTATTTCATATTCATGTATTATTTATTTGTGTTTCTGTGAATAGCTGTTACAGTTCTACAAATAAAGCATTCTATCTTTTACCTATCATTTAAAATGCTAAAACAATGCACCTGAATGCAGGAAATGAAGTGTTTAATGGCCAACATTTCCTGGGGGAGGTCCCCAGACCCCCATTTATATTATTATTGCTTATTATTATGTGCCTATGAGTAGAAGAAGTAGTTACCAAAAGCGGTGGGGGTGGGTGGTGGGGACTGGGCTAAGCCCCCAATGTATCAAGATCCTAGCAACGCCCCTGCAAAAGCATGATTTTAATACTAATCCCTGCCCTTACCCTTAAACTTAACTTAAAAATGCATTTATATCACATCCATAGAGATTGCAGCTCTTTATTGGAAACAATTGAAATGAAACGACTTTTTTATAGATGAAATATAATCTATTTTATTTTTGTTGACAGACATGCAGCGCATGTTCAAACTGTTGTTACTAATCTGCGATTTTTATAATTCTCTGGTAAATGTTTTATTATCAACCATATCTATTTGTCCTTATCAGGCAAAATATTGATGTTATTTTTTACATGCACTTTTACTAAAAAGAAAAACATGCCATTGTAAATCATAGTTGTATTACAAGTAAAACATATCTCCGCTCTAACATATTTTGCTATGCAATCATGTGCAAGCAGACAAAAAAATATTTTTGAATAACTGTTATATTAAGAGAAATCTGTATCCTTCAAATAATAGCTTATTTGTAAATTGGTTATTTGATTACGCTATTTGTGGTTATATGGTAAATAGTGAGAAGTTAAGAGAATAAATTTAACTTGCACGTCAACACGAGCGTCTCAGCAGGCTTGTTTTAGCACCATGACACAAATAGCCATCCTAACGTAACAATTTTGATTATTGAACTATAAGAAGAAAAAAAATGCCATGCAGAAAGAATAGGCCTAGGCTACTTTCAAAAAAATTTTTGTATATTATTCTCGCCAATTTTACAGTTAACGAAGAGAAATGGTCTGATAAGATTATCAATACACAGTACACTTGCCTACGTTGAATTTATCTCTTCCTTTTAATCTTTAGGCCAAAGGTGTTTAAGTTTACGGCCCGTCTTTGCGTGGAATATAGGCAGCTTTACGACCAATTGTAAAGACCTCTTGCACGCCCATTACTCCAGTTCGTGGACCAATGCGGGGAGGTCTGTCTCCTGCTGCGTTAATTTAGTTGAATCTGCACCTATTCCGCTCACTAAATAGCCTACATTGGATTTTTTTTAAAGACTCAGCAGGGCGGAGTTTCTCAGTCTTTTCTATTTCTCAGTCTCATTGGTCAATTCTATTATACTGTACATCTTATTCAAATTATTCCTCTTCCACATTTATTTATTGTTATTTATTATATTTCAGTTAACAATCATATAACCATAAGTTGTAATTGATTTAAACTATATACAATTCTTATTATTACTCCTGAAATTAAGTCAGGGTTACATTACACTCTTAAGGGTATCATAAAGTAGACATGTAGGCCGGCTTTGCATTTGATATGTCAATTTGTCTGATATAAATGGTCAGGATATTTTATGTAGCCTACTTTATATGATTCATTGTCTATGATTTTTATATTTAGGCAAAGCAGATGGGATACTGATTGCAGTTTTAGCTGCATTTGAATATGGTAGAGCGTATTTCTATTAAATAAGACACATTCGAAATTAGATCTATTCCTAAACCTTCCGATTTAATGGGAGATATATAAAAATTATGTATAATATCGTGCTTTTCGAAATAGCCGTTAAAGCATGCCAGATTTGTCAATAATATTTAGCCTCTGCTATATTTAACTTTAATAATAGCCTACACCGCACATAACTTTCTAAGCCATCAGCCATTGCACTAATCAAATGTGGACTAGTTAGAGGACACGATAGAAGCATAAGAAGTTAAACTAAGGTAAGAAAAACACAAGCGTGTTACAACGTGTCTTCACACGTAAACAACACGTTGGGATGACGATCGGTTACTCGCACTTCCGACCGGTTACGCCATAGGAACAGCGTTAACAACATGTCAGCACACGTAGGAGCGTGTTACATATGATTTTATGAAAATGATCAATAATTTCGTTTTGGCTCATTGTTTATATGTGGCAGACATGAAAATCAACGAACCTTAATTACAAAGTAAAGTATATTCAGCTGACTATGTCTATATGTAATATTAGAACTGTTATACAAATTTTTTAAATAAACCTTTCCACTTTAACATTTATGATGTCTATTTGTGAAAGATTATGATAATTTAGTAATTTTATTAAGACTGAGATTATGCTTGATTAGATTAACTTTTTATTAGTTTGTTATCTGTGTGATAGCCTATGTATAAAAAATAGTATGAATGTTTTTAATATATTAGCCTACAGGTTTCCTGAATTGCTAAAACACATTTCTTGGAAACATCATTAATTTTTTAAAACCTTAAACACAAAACCAAATTTTCAAACTACATTCAGAGAACATCTGACTCTTCTTTCAAAAAAAAAAAAAAAAAAAAAACGACTCAAAACCATTTTATCTGTGCTCAAAATCAAACAGTGCTTTCAGATCATGCACACAAGAGTCAATAAAAAAAATATATTTGCATTAGGCTATTATTACAGTCAAACCTGAATACAGAGAAAGCATTTTGTTACACATAACAGAAAAAAATCAATAAATAAAAAATAAACAGCAAATATTTTATCACAGCTTAATCCATCTGGATCTGATCTCATTTCCACCTCTTATTTCAGTCTTCTGACTCAATTATGCTGTGTGGTAATAGCCCTACGAGTTCATTTGTGTATAATTGTGAATTTTAAAATTCAAAACAGAAAATTGTTTGGTCAAAAGTGACCGAAGAGCACCATGACAGTACTGGAAAAGTAAATTATTTTAATTATGCTATATAAAACTTTCAGTAAAAATATTATTACAATAAATTGTACTTAGCTTTTTTTTTAAGTTCTGCAAATATTTTAAACTGTAGATTCACAGGTCACAACAGTTTAAAATATAAATGTGTGTGTGTGTGTATAAATGGATATTCTATATAGGCTAGGTCTATCTGTATTTCCAAATATATAAATATAATATATATTTATGAAAACCTTCTTTTTAAATGAAAGGCTACATTTATTAATTTGGGAGTGCTTTCTTTTATGGACTGTGAGAACATTGTACATTGGGCAATAAAATGAACAATAAAAACTAGTTAAAATGATTATATTGGTCAAATTAAGACTATTGAATGACTGTATATAGGCTAGCCTACAGTATTTCTGCTCTTTGAAAGTAAAACACATAGCCTCACATGCACAGGATTCAGGAGAAATGTTTTAGTGTTGTTTTAGGGGTACAATATTTATATGTATTGCCTTTAATGTCCATTTATAGTCTTTACACATTAGCTTGGATACTTGCATGGTTAAAAAACTGCTATTTTCAAGACGTTGACGTCACGTCAGGTCGTCACGTGGGTCAACCCGCTCGGTAAGACGCTCAAAAGTACAAGACGTTCGGATAGACGTTCGGATAGACGTTCGGATAGACGTTCGTTCGGTCGGTCGGTCGAATGTTTGATTTTGGCACGGAGTAAGCGCCATATGATTTTGGCACGGAGTAAGCGCCATACGCGGCGGCGTGGTAGCTGAAAAAGGATTGTATTTACTTTGCGTCTGAATAACGTACGCGTGGGTAAACGTGTGGATAAACGTCTGGCTATTAGCCTAATAGTTAGGCTGAATTCTATCATCTCACTATTGTACCTTTTAAATTTGGGATATGATCATAACACAGGAAACAGTAATCCAATAGCAGTAGTTTTTAATGGGGTAATCCAAAATCGTAGTCTTCCAGGCAGGGGTCAAAATCCAAATAATCAAACCAAACACAAGAACTAAAACAAGCTAGAAACAGAACTCAGAAGTGGTGTGACATATAACAAGGACTCCGTGACAATGACTGAACAGACAGGGTATAAATACACAGATACTAACAATGAATAACAGGGAACAGCTGGGTACAAAGATGACGGGGAACAGCTGAGTGCAATGAACAGTGATTGGTACAGACAAGGATTGTGGGGAATGCAGTTCCAGAGTGAATGGTGACAGTATGGGGAAGAGACCTCTAGTGGACACCCGGGGAAACACAAACCAGACACTGTGACAGTTTTATATCAATATTTTAATCAATATTTTCATACGTTATAAGTTATAATTATAAAATATATATAATTATAGAAATTATAAGACTGTATACGAAAAACTATGTAAAAAAAATTATATATATATATAATTTTTTTAACATAGTTTTTCGTTAACATATATATAAAATAGGCAACTCGATCAAAAGAGTTAACCCACTACCAGCCAAGCTTTGAATACTACTTAAGTATCTTGATCAAAAGATTGCGTACAAGTGCAGGCCAAAAATACTTGGACTTTTCTCTCAGTATAAATCAAGTAGGGCCTATACCTAATGTAATTTTAAGTATATTTCTGAGAGGTACATAAAGTATATTTTTGAGAAGTATATAAAATGTAGACTGAAAGTATACTTTCTTATTTTTTAGTTGAAAAGAAGTAATAGAACAATTTTGGTAAGTGTTAGCCTTACTAAATGTATAGTTTTATAAAATTGCTGTAGGCTGCAGTAAAATCTGTCAAATATCAACTGCAAATTTGAATGAATTGATTTACCTTTTTCTAACTGGCAGCCTTAAGTAAGATAACAGTTTTTGCAGTTCTACTATAAATCTTGCGTAGGCCTACATATAAATATACTAATTATACTGATTACTAATAGTGTCTATACTGTTGTACAACCTACAAAAAAAAAAACATGAAAACGTGTGTGTTATGATTACATCCCAAATTAAAAAGGTACAATAGTAAAGATAATAGATATTTGCCTAAGTATTAATCCACGCGCTTATCCACACGTACGTTATCACACGTCATTGGTCACGGCAATGTACGTGACGATCGACACGATGATTGCTTAGTTTGCAAAGTAAGTGCACAAATCACACCTCATAGTTAACATGGGTACGGAAAAAAATACGGACCGCATACGCACTGCAAACGGAGTATGTGTGAAACGAGCGTAACTAAACCCCTGCTCAGAGTCTGACTCCACCCACTAGCAATATTTGAAAAATGCTGGAAAAGTGGGCAGACCCCAGCGGGGATAGAGGGGACGAACCGAGGGCGGGGCTGAGTGTTTTTTTTTAAAAAATTTTTTAATTTATTTATTTTTTATTATTATTTAGAACAAGTAAATTTAACATTACAAAAAAAAAACAGGCATGAATAATACAAGCTCCAAAGATGATTAAATGAAAATAAAAATAAAAAATAAAATAAAATAAAGAGACATTCATAAGGCGTCAAATACAGATTCATAATACTTTACAATAGACATAGCTTTTGAATTTTTTACAATTTTAAGAGACTTCATTAACAGAATGAGTTCAGTTAGAGAAAACCTTGTATAAAGGGGAGATTTTGACAATCTACATTTATGAATGAAAAATTTGCCATTCAGGATGACAAAATTTACAAAATTGTTAATATTTTTATCATCATTCTCAAAGTAGCAAATCATTTCCTTCACATTCAGAGTTATCATTAGATTAATTTTAACTGAATAAGTAAAAAAACAATCTTTCCAAAATGACTTTACACTCTGGCAACAAACAGATGGTTTAAAGACGCCTCACAGTTGTTACAAAAGGAACATTCTTTCCCAATATCCATAAAATTAGAAAGCCACATATTAGTTGGATATATTTTGTGTAAGATCTTCAGGTGAATTTCTCTTACTTTGTTAGAAATACAAAATTTGTAAGGGAGCAGCCATGCTTTCCTCCAATTAACATCTCTTAAAATGGAATTCCAGTAGAATTTCCCTCTTGGAGTAACTCTCTTTTGTTCGTTAAATATTTGTCTTATATCTTTGTTAGTACATTTTTTTTATCAAAAATATATTTACTATTTATAAGGAGATCATAATCTTTATTTTCAACTCTATAATAAGTCAAGTGGCTGCACATTAAATTAATAAGCCCAGAGGGAATAGCTTTAATTACTACAGAAAATTCTTTAAATTTTATAGGAAAACTGAATTTGGATAGAAAAGAATCATAAGAATGAATTTTTAAAGATGAATCAAATAAGTCACTTAAATACATTAACCCGTGATCCAACCATTTCTCAAAAAATACACTCTTGTCTTTAACTGTAATCAATTCGTTGTTCCATATTTTCATTCTGTGAGGAGAAACATTATGCACAAAGCACAATTTCCAGGCCAAGAGTGCTTGCTCATGGAATTTAGACAGTTTAATAGGTAATCTAGGCGGTACAAAATTGCAAGTTAAAAGAAATTTAAGACCACCGACCCTTTTAAAAATATTATGTGGAATAAAAGACCAGATTGAATCAGTATCAATAACACACCTTTTGATCCAATTAATCTTAAAAGTATTGTTCATGTCTACATAATCCAGCATTTCAAAACCTCCTTTAGATTTATTTTCAGCTAATAAAGTTTTTTTAAGATGGTGGTGCTTATTTTTCCAGCAAAAATCAACTAATAATCTATTAATTTCTTAACCAGTAGAATCTTGAACAAATAAAGACAGCCCAGGAAAAATGAATCTGGATAAACCTTCTACCTTTGTTAATAAGATTCTGCCTAAAATAGATAAATCCCTTCTTAACCAATTGTCAAAAATCATTTTTGTTTTTTTAATCTTGTTATTAAAATTGAGATGCTGTCTAATTGTCAAATTTTTAGATATATAAATTCCTAAATATTTAACATATTCTTTCACTGGAATGTTAAACATTGAATGTTCAGAAGAATCATGCATGGGAGAATTTCACACTTTGTAATATTTAACTGGAGACCCGAGGCATCTGAAAAAGTTTGAACTAATTCAATTGCATTCTTAATTTGAGTCTTATCTTTTAGAAATAAAGTTGTATCATCAGCTAATTGTGATATTTTTATTTCTCTATTAAATAATGTTATACCATGTAAATTTGGATTTTTAATTATACTAATTGCTAATAGTTCCACAACAATTAAAAACAAAAATGGGGAAATTGGGCAACCCTGCCTCACTCCTCTGTTGATAGAAAATCTTCTAGAAGTATTGTTCTGTAATATAACGGAACTATTAATGTCTTTGTAAAACATTTTAACAGTCTGAATGAATTTATTTCCAAAACCAAATGCATGTAAAGTCTGTAATAAAAATTGGTGATCAATTGTGTCAAACGCCTTGTAAAAGTCAAGGAATAAAATTAGTGCATCTGAATTAACAAATTGGTTATAATCTAACAGGTCTAATATAAGTCTAATATTTGAGCTAATATGACGCTTTGCCATAAAACCAGTTTGAGATTCTCCAATTATTTTATTTAAACCACTCTTTAATCTAGTAGCATAAACTAAGGCTAAAATTTTGTAATCAATATTTAATAAAGTTATTGGTCTCCAATTGTCAATAATCAAGAGGTCTTTGTCTGGTTTTGGAATTAAACTAATAATACCTTGTTTCATTGTTGTGCTCATTTCTTTCTGTTCTAAACATTCTTTATACATGCTAAATAAAGGGTTTTCTATCAGATCCCAAAAGGCACAATAAAATTCAACAGTTAACCCATCTGACCCAGGGATTTTCCTTTCTTCATTGAAAAAAGAGCTTTAGAGATCTCAGCTTTGGAAATATCATCTTCACAATATTCACTATAATCATTAGAAACTATTGGAACAAAATGTTTAATTGATTGTATATAAGTGCTTATTTTTTCATTGTCAGAATGGGAAGTATAAAGTTTTTCATAAAAGGAATACACAAAAGATGCTATATCTGAAGGATTATTAGAGATTCTTTCATTTATAGTCAAAGATGAAATAGAGTTTCTTGTATAATTTCTTTTTTCAAGAGAAAAGAAATAACTAGTATTTCTTTCCCTTCCTCAAACCATTTAGCTCTTGATCTCACATAAGCACCCTTAGCTAATTCTATATATAGATTATCTATTTCTAAATTAAGAAGATATAATTTAGACTTGTCATCTTCGGATAGAGTATTAAGTTAAAGTATTAAGTTGTTCTGTTATTTCTGTAATTTTCTTAAGTTTGTTTTTCTTTTAATTCTTTACCTCTTCTCATAGCAATTACCCTGACTTTAAACTTAAATAACTCCCACTTTTGAACAAAATGTAAATTATTATTTTCAAAAATATTAGCTATTAATTTAACTTGTTCCACAAAACAATTGTCAGAAAGTAGACTGTTGTTAAATTTCCAGTATCCACGAATAGTAGCTACTACTCTTACACCCATCAAAACAGATTGATATCAATTTGTGATCTGATAGAGGGGCATAAGTCATTTTTGTTTCTGTAACATAGTTGATTAAATCATAAGAAATCAACCAGTAATCTATTCTTGATTTTAAAGAAAAAGAGCTATTATTCCAAGTATAATCACAACAATTTGGATTCAAATGTCTCCACACATCAGAAACTTGTAATGTGTCAGTTATAAAATCAAATAAATCTTAAATTCGTGAACTATGTTTGGGTGGAAAGCGGTCAACAGAATCGTCTGGAGCATCGTTGAAATCACCACCAGTAAATACATATCCATCCTTATACTTCTTCTTTAAACCTATTATTGTATCACAAATCTTCTTAAACATTTCTAAATTGTGTACTCGAGTATTAAATCCATAGACATTGCAAATTATTAAAGTGGAATTGTCCAGTTTAACAGTCAGTATAATCCATCTTCCATTATCTGAACGAAAAGACTCCAAAACATTGCCTTTGAATTTGTTAAAGAAAATTGCGACACCTGCTGAGTGATTGGATCCATGACTAAAAGTTGCATAATCTCCCCATTGGGTTTTCCAAAAATTTGAATCAGAGTCACAAGAATGAGTCTCTTGAAAAAAAAGTATTTGAGCTTCTGTATGTTCTTTTAACAGCGTCACGAATGCCTCGAACATTTAAAGAAATTAATTTGAACTTACCAAATTTGTAGTCAGCCATTACAAAAATTTACTAATTAACTAGTATAGAACAGTACCTTTGGAGAAAGTGAAAACTGAGAAAGCATGAAACATTACATCAATCACAACACTTGCGTTGACCCCGATATGTATCCATAACTGCTGACGGGAACCATCCGCTCAGGTAATGTCAGGAACACTAATGCGCACCCCTTCAATGTAGGCAAATCCTCCTCGAAAGCCGGCCTTCTTACCCTCTTCTCTCGCACGTTTCACCAGTGGCCATGCTTTTTTTCTTGCGGCTCGTTCTTCCGAAGACAGATCTTCTTTGATTTGTAGCCCGTTTTCCTTCAGATAGTGGTTGTTTTTGGCATCTCTCCACACTGTATCTCGATAAAGACGCATGGCAAACTGAATAATTATCACTCTGGGGCGACCATCACCTCTTCCCTGTCCCAGTCTATGAACCGAATCCACGACATCTGGAAGTTTGTGCGCAATATTTGGAGACACTTTGGAGAGGATCTTGATAACAATATCTCGTGTGTTACTCTCCTTGTCCGGATTACTTTCCTTTAACCCGTAAATCCTGAGATCCCATCTTCTTTTGTAGTTCTGCATCCCCATACACATCTCCTTCAGTTGCTTATTTTCTTGCTGCAACGTAGCAACATTTTTTCGAGTTTCAGAATCTTCTCTTTGTGGGACATGCTCTCACGTAACAAATCACTTACGGTGGAAGAAAGAGAGGTAATAGAAGAAGCTGTACTTTCCAATACCTTCTCCATGCACTCAACTCTCTGGAATGTCCCGTCACACTTCGATGTAAGTTCAGCGACAGCATTAATGAGTGAATCAATTTTCTCATCAATGTTCATCTTTAATTTCCCCTTTTTTCCCGGTGGACTTTTACTCGGAGTGCATGGAAAAGATGTCGCAGATTCTTCTTCTGAGTCCATCTCGTCGACATCTTTGCATTTGTCAGTCGCCATGTCTGTATTAACCTGAATCTTATCTCTGCTTCTTTTCTTACCCATATTGACCTGACCAACCACACAATAGAAGAAGAACAACTAAACTAATAATCAATCAAATTTATCAGAGTTTTCAGAAGTAGTTTCATGTTAATCTCTTAGTTGCCTGACGACACGCTCAAAACGTGTCTGCATAGATGAACGCCATCTTGGCCCCCCGGGGCTGAGCGGGGTGGCGTGCACCTGAGACCCGTAGTGACGGATTAATTGACAGCTGCTGTCAGACTCTGTTATTATTATTCCTCACATGGTCGCAAGACGACATGTACATGAATCTGGCCTGGTGAGCTGGAACCTGCTTACGTCAGCTGTCACCGCTTACGTCACGAAGTACCGCAACAGCCAATAGGAAAATTCAACTGCAGTAGCCACCGTTCAACCTGAAGAGGGCAGCACTCAGACGTTTTTACACCATATATTGTAGAATTAAAACACTTCATACACAAATGTCAAAAAAATTACTTGAATCAATGACCAGTACTAATAAAGCCCCATTCTTACAGATCATTAACTAAAAAAAGTTGGTTTAGGGTTTAGTTACCCTTTAATGCTGAACGAGTACTCGACAGGTAGGAAGGCCACAGGTAAATACAACATTTATTCTAATGGGTTATGTGAAGATTGTTTTCAGTTCACTTAAATTAAAAGTTGTTATTTTCCATAGCCTAACTGTTAGATCATTTTGTCATCCAATGTATTCAATTTATTTTCTTGATCTGCGATCCCCGTCTCGATGCGGCTCAGCTGAGGGAAGAAAGAAATGACACAGCGACCCAATGCTATCAAATCCTTCTTCAAAGTTTATTGTTCAGCACTTCGTTTTATGGTCCAGAAAACCACATTGCACTGGACCCCACCAATGAAATAGTTCTTTAACTTATATGGGGGTGACATACATGTCTGAGCTACGTGTGAAACGTGAGAGTAGAGACAGGAAACACATTCCTATAGAAACATCCTTTGAACAAGGAGCAACTGCAGCTACACCAACAAAAGAAGTTTAAAAGAGGCCTTCATTATTCCACATTACATCACCAGAGAAGTTGTTGAGAAGCATTCATTATTTCACACTAATAAATGTTGAAATTTATATAGCTTTCAATTATACTGTAATGTTGAATGTCTATCATTAATGTTTTAAAAAAGCAATTTCATAGACAGTTGTTTTGAACTTGCTGGATTACAAACCGCCATCAAAATGACAAGTTTAATTACATTCCAGCTGCTGTAAGAAAAGGCTACAAACGATTCGACACCGGCTGCATTTTCACACTTTTTTTTTTTAACCAAAAAAGGTTAATGACTGCGGCTTTAAAGTCATATTGTTACATTAACCAGAAACAAATGTAAACAAGTATAACACACATTACACTGAATTTTTTTGTTTGTTTTTGGTGCCACCCCAAGATTTTGCTGTGGCCTCCACTGGCCACCCCTATTACAAATTTCTGAGGGTGCCACTGCGCAGCTTAAAAGCAAAGGTGCAGTCTAAAGTTCAGAGTGCACGCAGAGCACATGAGGAGAGAGAGCGAGTGAGATCTTGCACATGCAGAAAATGTATTCATCTTTGCAAGATACATAGCTTTATAAAACACGTCAAGCGTGTGCAAAATAATGTTTGTACTCCCCAAATATCGTCATGCATTAGTAGAGCATTTTTATGCACTCAAAATCTCGTCTTGCACATACAAATAAAATGTTTTTGCGCTCAAAAATATCATCTTGAGCGCTTAAAAAAAAATTGTGCACACGCAGAATTTTGGAACATAAAATACTCCATACGCGTCAGCCCTGTGTGTGTTTGTGTGTTTGTTTGTGAACGTGACCAGCTTCAGTAAATGTTATAGCGCCCTCTTGTGATCTTCCGACGATGTTACGCCAGACTGTTAAACAACGGCCAACTGAGTGAATTAGAAAGCAAACAAATTGGGCTTCTAATTTAAATGTAGTCTAATTTTCATATCTAAATGCCTAAAAAATATATTGATATATTTTTTATTTTACAAGTAACGTGCCGATCAATAATTGATTTATCGATATTTTATGACATCTCTAGATATTTTGTGTTCTGTTTATTTTAAGTTATAAGCGAAAACGCGGCATATAAGCAACAGCAATTGTCAAAGACAAAAAAACGGAGCACTTCTGATTTATCTGCAAAGTTTAAATCACTTGTTCAGTTTTGGTCATAATGTTTACATGCATTGTAAAGTAGAGCATCTAAACTTTTTCTCTCAAGCCTCTCCGAGCTTAAAGGCTTAAAAAAAGTAACTAATTACATTTCATTGTTACTTTTTATGTAAACTCGCATGTACGTTTTCCTTATTGTCAGTTCACTGAGGCTCTGTTCTTTCATTTTATAAAATATATACACTAAAGTGTAAATACATCAACACATTTTTATGCTGTTTATCCTCAGACTGATTTACTGGATGTGTGCTGTTTTCGGTAACAGCGTTCGGGCACTGGGCTCTGGCCTCTCCTGCTTGCACTTCATTGGCTCAGTGTCAGGATCAGAGGAGGGGTTTGACGTAGCCCACCCACTACGCCCACACTCTGAAAATGAGGAACAAAAAGACAAAAGAACTTAGTTTCATGTTTTGAGATGTTCAGTATTTAAATTTAAGTGGATACACAGCAGTAATTTATACAAAACAAAAAATAAATAAATGAATGTTTGTTTGTAAACATGCGGTTTCCTCCAAACATTTACTGAGTAAAATGTTTATTAATAATAAACTCCCCTACATCACAGTTCTCTTAAAAACACCTGATGCATAACATTACACAATAATAATACAACATTTGCATATTTTTGCATATTTACTTTTAATTCTTAAAAATGTGTACAGTTTTCCCCAGTCAGTTATCTGGCCAATATATATATATATATATATATATATATATATATATATATATATATATATAATTTCACAACTAAATCAATCATGTATGGAAAATTACTCTGTAAAAACAAAATAGAATCAAAATATCACTCAGTAGCAGTTTTGGTTTGTTTTATGATTTACCATCAAATCATCAAAATTATAAAGATGTAAAAGAATTTCAACATGTACATTTCAATACTAAATCTGGCTAAATTAAGATGATATTTAAGGCCGGAGAGAGTGATTCATCTTGTGGTCCTCAGAAGTGAAATGCCACGCTGTGATTGGCCAATACAGAAATCAGTCATAGAGTTTATCAGTAACATGCACGATCCCTCTCAAGTGTCTGTCACACTCACCTGACTATCGATTAGTCAGTATGTGCATGGGGGCGGAGCTTCTGCCTTAAGCTGCGTACACACTGCCTGTGACTTTGTCGCTCCAGGTCGCCAGTGGCTGGCGGTGAATTCGCTAGTGGGCGTTCCCACTACTGGTTGCCTAGTAACGTTTATAAATGACATTCACGGATGTCATTCCATTGCTGTTGACAGCAAATCGCTTTTCTTGCCACTAAAAACAAACATTTTGGAGGGAAAAGACTAAATATAAATGGAATCAGAACATAAAATACTTTATATCAAAGATGAGCGAGAAACAAGGCGTGCTGTTTGCCATAGCGGCTGTTTATCTGCGGCGAAAATGCAAACACCGGTCTGTCTGGGTCCATAAAAACCCCGCGATCTCAGATACACCTTTCCACGCAGTATTTTTCTTAAAAATGTCCTTGTAC
Source organism: Xyrauchen texanus (assembly GCF_025860055.1). NCBI lineage: Eukaryota > Metazoa > Chordata > Actinopteri > Cypriniformes > Catostomidae > Xyrauchen > Xyrauchen texanus. The sequence continues at coordinate 1,974,573 of NC_068301.1, read as the reverse complement.
GTGGGAAGAGACATATCATAGAGCACTGGAACATTTCTAACAGCAAGAATTAGCCTTTCATCCATCTTTCCGTTACTGCAGGAGCTGAGAGAGAGAGAGAGAGAGAGAGAGAGAGAGAGAGAGAGAGAGAGAGAGAGAGAGAGAAGGATCACGTGAGCTCTCCCGTCTTCTCTCCTATTGGCTGTCGCTTCCGTTAGTCGCTCTTCATTTGAATAAAGTTGAACTTGTCTCAACTTTGTCGCGTCGCTGGACACGCCCACATCTAGTCGCCAACGGTCGCGACAGCTCGTGTCGCCGGAAGTCGCTGTGCTCTCATTGAAAATGAATGGTATGGAGTCGCTGTAGCGCGCAATGTCGCTAGCAGTGTGTACGCACCTTTATGGTCTCAATTGTTTGGCTCATAACCCCATTGATTGCGACGTCCTCTTACGGATCAAAATATAATCTTTATTACAATCGCCACTTCAGTGCCATGATGGCAATGATTAGCGTGGAGAATGAATCGACTGGTGGATCGCCCACGCCCATTACAACAGACCTGTGGAGAAGCAGAGAGGTCAAAGTTCAGTCAACAAATCAAATATCAGCCACAGAGTCAATATCCAAAGATAATGACTCAACAACACACAAAGACCAAACACCCATTATAGACCTTAATTAGTATATATATATAGTATTTAGTGTCATTCCGTGTCAGCTGGAGTGTCCTGACAAAAAAAAACTAAATTTGTTATGGCTGCTGGAAGAAATACATAAATGATGATGAAAGCCATCATGGATTAATGGATTTATGGATTAATCTTGACCATGGATATGGATTAATTTTCAAAGCAAAGAATTTTAACAAAATTACAGGTAAAATAATAATCTCAGAAAGGTGTCAGCATCTTTATTTTATTCGTACACGGAGATAAGTAGATCTATTCCTAAAATCAGCTGACGTCAGTGCCCCTTGTTGCATTATATGCCAATGGTCCAAAAATGGGAAAAAACACTTTTTTATGTTGTTTTTTCAAAGTTGGAGTGTCTTTAACTCCAGAAGTATTTAATACATCTTAATATACTTTTCTGATTCAGAACAAACTTTCCTTTTAGTATATATATTTTTAAGGCCCTATATGGTTAAATCTTATATTTTATAAGAGGTCATTATAAAACTTCATTGGTGCAGTCAACACATCAACACCTAGTTTACCAATAGAGATCGCTAAGACATGTGACCAACTGGGCTGCAACGTCATCAGAACGCAAAGAATTATGGGTATGTTTGGCCCGTTTACATAGGCTGGCATCGCATAGCAGGCTGTTCTGGCATGAAAATAATAAAAAATTAGCGTGAAAAACAAAATATAATCCTACAAAATGCAGCGGGCTAAAGAAAACATTGTCGGACCATACCGCCTAAAACTAAATCCTAATGCAAAGACGAGATATGACGAGAAAATAAAGGGAATCAAAGGACTGGATCCTTACGAGCATAGTGACTGGTCAGGGGACGTCAACCTGTTGCCCAACTTTCAGCACCCATATATATACAACTACATGATATTAAGCGTTTGTGCATGCACACACAAAGTTTTCAGTAACTTCAAGTCGCTGCAGCAGGCCCAGGTCTTTTTTACAGATGGATGGGTCCAGGACCTGGAGATTGTAAAAGTGCGGCAGAAAACTCGTCCGTTCAACGGTGTGCTAATGTTTTAAGCACCACACTTCTCGCTCTCTCTCATCTATCTGCATGCAGTCAGAATTCAACAGAATTCATGTCAAGATTGCAATGCTGGAGTGTGTGTGTGTGTGCGCGCGCGCACCCGCGAGAGAGAAAGGTGTGGGCGAGATCGAACTGTGTGTGTGTGTGTGAGAGAGAGAGAGAGAGAGAGGCACGGGCGCGATCGAACAGTGGAAACATAAAAAACATACTCCGTCATTTTGTTCATAGAGGACATCATTCAAACTGCAAAGTGTTTACTTATATTTGTGAACAATCGCAATAAAACACAACATTGTGCTTTTGTCACACTCTAAACTCTTGTCAAACTGTAACCTACAACTGTCACCCAACCAAACACACACACACACACACACACACACAGTTTTAAAAGCAAAACATATTTATCCAACCCCATTTCAAAACAGTTTGTGGGTTCCATCTTTTGGACATTAATCATATCGCATTGGTTTTCATTTACTGCTGCTATCCATGCCATTCGTCGCCTTTTTGTCACCTCTGAAACATGGCTTGTACTATTATTTTTCCACGCTGGAAAACGATAAAAGGATTTTCCGTTCTTAAGCTTTATGCCACTTCTATCGTGAGAACGACTATTGCAGTTTATAACAAAGCAGGTAGACGGCATCTTGAACACTGCGTTCTTCCCTCCATGCAATCAAGTCTGGCGCTTTCTGTTTGTGCCGCGGATTCCCAAAATGCTTTGCGTTCACCACTGGTAATACGTCACGATGACGTCACATTAGCAATCTCTATAATCACTTCTGTAGCCCCGCCCAGGAACACCGATATCTCAAAAATGAATGGTCAAGATCAAAGAACATATTTCAAATCAGCAATCAAATCTGAAGACACTGGAATCATAAATTGACTTTCTTTACCTCATTGCAAAAAAACATGATTCTTCTGGCTGGTATAGCTAATGCGCGATATGGGGCTCGATTGACAGGCGATGTCTGTTTCTGAAAGGTGATTGGCTCCTTTACCTGTTAGGCGGGACTTCCTTTCTACATCCTTTGACCGTTGGACGCTCAGAGCTTCTAGGTTGAGTGTTCCAATTTCTCCCATTTTAATAGAAGTGGCCCGTCTCTGCTAAATAATCTCTGATATAGTCAGAAGTTTAGAGTAATAGTCCTACTTTGTTACTGTACTTAAGTAGATTTGTATTCTATTTGTACTTACTATTTCTTTGTTTTTCCCCAGATAATGTCACAGTTATGAGTTATTGGAGAAAGTGTGTTTGTTTATTGCTCTTGTTGCACTGGACTAGAAACTGAACACACCTTACTTTCATTTTCATTTACCTTCATTTGTCAAGACTTTCCTCGCTGAAAGAACAATCAACAAAATGTGAGTTATGGTATGATTTTCAGTTTAAAGGCAGATAGTGTGTTTGTTATTTTAGCAATGGTTTTATTTATGTAGCCACAAAATGTCAAAGATTAAAGTAGGTAATTAACATGATTTGTGAAGCTAATCTTCCCTGCTAACAGTATTTAGCACTAACCCTGTCTCAATCAGTGCATGTCCTGAATCACCATGAACACAAATTTGACATGTTTTATCACATCTGTTGATTATATTTTTATATGGTTTTGTGTTTTGGTACAGTTTCTTATAGTTTTAATTGCACACAAATAGTTTTTATTTCATATATATATTTTTTTGAAAATGGCTCTTTTTAGTGTTTATTTAGTTTTAGTTTTCAAACATTAACACCACAAATATCTGTTACACTTTAAAATAAGGTGCATTTGTTAAAGTTATTTAACTACATTTGTTAATATAAACTAACAGTGAACAACATTTACAGCACATACTGTATTTATTTATCTTAGCTTTGTTATTTCCAACATATTCATGAAAAATAATGTTTATAAATGTTCTATAACATTAGTTAATGCATTATGAACTGGAATGATCAATTGTACATTAATAAATTACCAAGATTAATCAATGCAGTAAAAATGCTAACACTTTGCAATAAGGTTGTATTTGTTCAAATTAGTTAACATGAACAAACAAACGTTTTACAGCATTACAGTGTTAATCTTGGCTAATAATTTCAACATCTGCCAATACATTTTAAAAATTACAAATTTGACATTTTTACATTAGTGCAGTAAGAACGAACATGTTACTAACAATTAACAATAGTATTTTTATAAAGTAACATTACCTAAGTTATTAAATGCTGTAAAAAGCACATTTTTAATTGTTAGTTCATGATACCTGTTGCGGGCTCAGCTGAGGTGGAGAGGGGGCTCATGAGGACCCTTCAGAGTTCTAAAATATCAAAGGGGACACCCTGCGGTCTCGTGGAATTGCAGAATGTGCAAATTAATATATCAGACTTTGTCCTTCCCCCGCCAGCAACTTTCACGTTTTGTCCCGCTCCTGCCCGCAGGAAACCCCCCAATAACCAAAACAAGCAAGCACAAATCCTAACTTTATATTCACAAAATGCCGTGAATGAGACAATGTCAACAGTATTACAGTGTTTAAAGCGGGGTACAACTTTCTCCTTCATATAATAAATATGCATCACTACGAAACCCTGAAGTCTTTGAAATAATTTAAATCTTAAAAAGTTATGAAAACTGCTATAGCGAATATAACATTTTCTAATATTTGCTTGGCTAAAATTGTTCTTTTGTATTGCGATCTCTATGAAATGATTTTAAGAATCCTAATCCTGTAATCGCACGCCTGAAAATAATGGAAGTAATGGAAATTCATTGGTCACAAAGTGGAAAAGTGTGAGTTTACCCTTGATTTTTAGTATAAAACCACTTATTATGTTTGCTCATCAGGTTTAGCTGGTTGAGTCTCCTGGTGCTGCTGAGCCTCATGACTTGTGCAAGTGAGTATTTCAGAATCATGAAATCACATAATTTTTTATATGTGTGTGTGTGAGAGAGTGTGAGTGTGTGTGTGTGGGGTTAGGGGTGTGTGTGTGTGTGGGGTTAGGGGTGTGTGTATGTTGGGGGTTAGGGTTGTGTGTGTGTTGGGGGTTAGGGTTGTGTGTGTGTTGGGGGTTAGGGTTGTGTGTGTGTTGGGGGTTAGGGTTGTGTGTGTGTTGGGGGTTAGGGTTGTGTGTGTGTGTGTGTGTGTGGGGGTTAGGGTTGTGTGTGTGTGTGGGGTTAGGGTTGTGTGTGTGTGTGTGTGTTGGGGGTTAGGGTTGTGTGTGTGTGTGGGGGTTAGGGTTGTGTGTGTGTGTGTGTGTGTGTTGGGGGTTAGGGTTGTGTGTGTGTGTGTGTTGGGGGTTAGGGTTGTGTGTGTGTTGGGGGTTAGGGTTGTGTGTGTGTGTGGGGTTAGGGTTGTGTGTGTGTTGGGGATAGGGTTGTGTGTGTGTTGGGGGTTAGGGTTGTGTGTGTGTTGGGGTTAGGGTTGTGTGTGTGTATGGGGTTAGGGTTGTGTGTGTGTATGGGGTTAGGGTTGTGTGTATGTATGGGGTTAGGGTTGTGTGTGTGTGTGTGTATGTATGGGGTTAGGGTTGTGTGTGTGTGTGTGTGTATGTATGGGGTTAGGGTTGTGTGTGTGTGTGTGTGTGTATGTATGGGGTTAGGGTTGTGTGTGTGTGTGTGTGTATGTATGGGGTTAGGGTTGTGTGTGTGTGTGTGTGTGTGTTGGGGGTTAGGGTTGTGTGTGTGTTGGGGGTTAGGGTTGTGTGTGTGTATGGGGTTAGGGTTGTGTGTGTGTGTGTGTGTGTATGGGGTTAGGGTTGTGTGTATGTATGGGGTTAGGGTTGTGTGTGTGTGTGTATGTATGGGGTTAGGGTTGTGTGTGTGTGTGTGTATGTATGGGGTTAGGGTTGTGTGTGTGTGTGTGTGTGTATGGGGTTAGGGTTGTGTGTATGTATGGGGTTAGGGTTGTGTGTGTGTGTGTATGTATGGGGTTAGGGTTGTGTGTGTGTGTGTGTGTGTGTATGGGGTTAGGGTTGTGTGTGTGTGTGTGTGTGTTGGGGGTTAGGGTTGTGTGTGTGTGTGTGTGTGTGTTGGGGGTTAGGGTTGTGTGTGTGTTGGGGGTTAGGGTTGTGTGTGTGTATGGGGTTAGGGTTGTGTGTATGTATGGGGTTAGGGTTGTGTGTGTGTGTGTGTGTATGTATGGGGTTAGGGTTGTGTGTGTGTGTGTGTGTATGTATGGGGTTAGGGTTGTGTGTGTGTGTGTATGTATGGGGTTAGGGTTGTGTGTATGTATGGGGTTAGGGTTGTGTGTGTGTGTGTGTGTATGGGGTTAGGGTTGTGTGTATGTATGGGGTTAGGGTTGTGTGTGTGTGTGTATGTATGGGGTTAGGGTTGTGTGTGTGTGTGTGTGTGTGTATGTATGGGGTTAGGGTTGTGTGTGTGTGTGTGTATGTATGGGGTTAGGGTTGTGTGTGTGTGTGTATGGGGTTAGGGTTGTGTGTGTGTGTGTGTATGTATGGGGTTAGGGTTGTGTGTGTGTGTGTATGTATGGGGTTAGGGTTGTGTGTGTGTGTTGGGGGTTAGGGTTGTGTGTATGTATGGGGTTAGGGTTGTGTGTGTGTGTGTATGGGGTTAGGGTTGTGTGTGTGTGTTGGGGGTTAGGGTTGTGTGTGTGTGTGTGTATGTATGGGGTTAGGGTTGTGTGTGTGTGTGTGTATGGGGTTAGGGTTGTGTGTGTGTGTATGTATGGGGTTAGGGTTGTGTGTGTGTGTGTGTATGGGGTTAGGGTTGTGTGTGTGTGTGTGTGTGTTGGGGGTTAGGGTTGTGTGTGTGTGTGTATGTATGGGGTTAGGGTTGTGTGTGTGTGTGTATGGGGTTAGGGTTGTGTGTGTGTGTATGGGGTTAGGGTTGTGTGTATGTATGGGGTTAGGGTTGTGTGTGTGTGTGTATGGGGTTAGGGTTGTGTGTGTGTGTGTGTATGGGGTTAGGGTTGTGTGTGTGTGTGTGTATGTATGGGGTTAGGGTTGTGTGTGTGTGTGTATGGGGTTAGGGTTGTGTGTGTGTGTTGGGGGTTAGGGTTGTGTGTATGTATGGGGTTAGGGTTGTGTGTGTGTGTGTATGGGGTTAGGGTTGTGTGTGTGTGTATGGGGTTAGGGTTGTGTGTATGTATGGGGTTAGGGTTGTGTGTGTGTGTGTGTATGGGGTTAGGGTTGTGTGTGTGTGTGTGTATGTATGGGGTTAGGGTTGTGTGTGTGTGTGTGTATGTATGGGGTTAGGGTTGTGTGTGTGTGTGTGTGTGTGTGTATGGGGTTAGGGTTGTGTGTGTGTGTGTATGTATGGGGTTAGGGTTGTGTGTGTGTGTGTGTGTGTATGGGGTTAGGGTTGTGTGTGTGTGTGTGTGTGTATGTATGGGGTTAGGGTTGTGTGTGTGTGTGTATGTATGGGGTTAGGGTTGTGTGTGTGTGTGTGTGTGTGTATGTATGGGGTTAGGGTTGTGTGTGTGTGTGTGTATGTATGGGGTTAGGGTTGTGTGTGTGTGTGTGTGTGTATGGGGTTAGGGTTGTGTGTATGTATGGGGTTAGGGTTGTGTGTGTGTGTGTGTATGTATGGGGTTAGGGTTGTGTGTGTGTGTGTGTGTATGGGGTTAGGGTTGTGTGTATGTATGGGGTTAGGGTTGTGTGTGTGTGTGTGTGTGTGTATGTATGGGGTTAGGGTTGTGTGTGTGTGTGTGTATGTATGGGGTTAGGGTTGTGTGTGTGTGTGTGTGTGTATGTATGGGGTTAGGGTTGTGTGTGTGTGTGTATGTATGGGGTTAGGGTTGTGTGTGTGTGTGTGTGTGTGTATGTATGGGGTTAGGGTTGTGTGTGTGTGTGTGTATGTATGGGGTTAGGGTTGTGTGTGTGTGTGTGTGTATGGGGTTAGGGTTGTGTGTATGTATGGGGTTAGGGTTGTGTGTGTGTGTGTATGTGTGGGGTTAGGGTTGTGTGTGTGTGTGTGTATATGTATGGGGTTAGGGTTGTGTGTGTGTGTGTGTGTATGGGGTTAGGGTTGTGTGTATGTATGGGGTTAGGGTTGTGTGTGTGTGTGTGTGTGTGTGTGTGTGTATGTATGAGGTTAGGGTTGTGTGTGTGTGTGTGTGTATGTATGGGGTTAGGGTTGTGTGTGTGTGTGTGTGTGTGTATGGGGTTAGGGTTGTGTGTATGTATGGGGTTAGGGTTGTGTGTGTGTGTGTGTGTGTATGGGGTTAGGGTTGTGTGTATGTATGGGGTTAGGGTTGTGTGTGTGTGTGTATGTATGGGGTTAGGGTTGTGTGTGTGTGTGTGTATGTATGGGGTTAGGGTTGTGTGTGTGTGTGTGTGTATGTATGGGGTTAGGGTTGTGTGTGTGTGTGTGTGTATGGGGTTAGGGTTGTGTGTGTGTGTGTGTGTGTGTATGGGGTTAGGGTTGTGTGTGTGTGTGTATGTATGGGGTTAGGGTTGTGTGTGTGTGTGTGTATGTATGGGGTTAGGGTTGTGTGTGTGTGTGTGTGTGTATGGGGTTAGGGTTGTGTGTGTGTGTGTGTGTGTATGGGGTTAGGGTTGTGTGTGTGTGTGTGTGTGTGTGTGTATGGGGTTAGGGTTGTGTGTGTGTGTGTGTGTATGTATGGGGTTAGGGTTGTGTGTGTGTGTGTGTGTATGTATGGGGTTAGGGTTGTGTGTGTGTGTGTGTGTGTGTATGGGGTTAGGGTTGTGTGTGTGTGTGTGTGTGTGTATGGGGTTAGGGTTGTGTGTGTGTGTGGGGTTAGGGTTGTGTGTGTGTGTGTATGTTAGGGTTAGGGTTGTGTGTGTGTGTGTGTATGGGGTTAGGGTTGTGTGTGTGTGTATGGGGTTAGGGTTGTGTGTGTGTGTGTGTGTGTATGTTAGGGTTAGGGTTGTGTGTGTGTGTATGGGGTTAGGGTTGTGTGTATGTATGGGGTTAGGGTTGTGTGTGTGTGTGTATGGGGTTAGGGTTGTGTGTGTGTGATGTGTGTGTATGGGGTTAGGGTTGTGTGTGTGTGTGTGTATGGGGTTAGGGTTGTGTGTGTGTGTGTGTGTGTGTATGGGGTTAGGGTTGTGTGTGTGTGTATGGGGTTAGGGTTGTGTGTGTGTGTGTGTGATGGGGTTAGGGTTGTGTGTGTGTGTGTGTGTGTATGGGGTTAGGGTGTGTGTGTGTGTGTGTATGGGGTTAGGGTT
>NC_068301.1:1883589-1965230 GCF_025860055.1 Xyrauchen texanus | reverse complement strand
ATCATATATCAATCAATTCCATTATGTCTTTCATAACATAGTTGAGAATTATCTTTAAACAAAGTTTGGTTAAAAAAAATCCTGAAACTTAGAAATTGATTGGTGAATAAAAAAAAAAACATTGTTTTTACCTATGCATGTCATTTCATGTCATTTTATTTTTAAAACAACCTGGTGTTTTCTACAGAGGACATAGCATAAAATATGAATAAAATATATTTTTTAATTTGTTTCTTATGCTCTAAACGGTGTAATGACGTAAAAAAAAAAAATACTAAATTAAAAAAAATAAATAAATAAATAAAAATCTGGGATGTGCTCCTGACTCGATGCTTATAAAAAAAATAAAATAAAAAAAAATTCTCTCTCTTTCACACACACACACACACGTTAGCCTAAGCCTACCTGTCTAGACGTAAGTTTTTTTTTTTTTTTTACTTTTTTTTTTTTTATTGAACACAAGAACAGAACAAAAAAACATAATATACATCTATAATGGCATTGGTAAGTACAGATAAATAAGTATTAGGCAAGGCACATATCAGTTAAAATAAAAAAATTAAATAAAAAAAATAAATAAATTTATATAAAATAAAAATACAAATACAGAGGGGTCTCTTTATTCCTCTTTTAAGAGCTCAAGGTCTCTTATTATTCCAGCCAATTTCTTGGCTTTTTACTTTTACACATTCCAAGGCTGGAAAGAAATTACAAATTAAGTCTCTTTTAAATATAGAAAAATAAGGTTTCGTCTTCATACATTTTGACTTGTGAATAAAAAATTTGCCCAGTATCAACATTACATTAACAAGAAAATCAGTTCTTTTCTCTTCCAACATCATTCCAAACATAACATGTTCCCTAGCAAAAGTGGGCAGTGATCGAATCCTTGATTCCAACCAATAGGACATATTTTCCCAAAAAGTATTTGAAAACAGACAAGAAAAAAAAAGATGATCAGTTGTCTCTATGTCAATTTGACAAAAAGTGCAGGCATTTACTTCAAAATTAAATCGTTGTCTTAAAAATTCACTTGACGGGTACACCCCATTGAATATTTTAAAATGAGTTTCCTTAGCTTTAGGAGCCACTGGAAAGCTAATATACTGTGTTCGCAATTTTCTAATAGTTTGTTTATCATAAGATTGCAAAACACAGTTATTATACAGAAGTGTCGGATATACTATAGAATTGAAAAAGAGCGGATAAGTTTGTTGGGAAGCATTGCTCTGAGGTCATTACCATTGAAGAGAAGGGATGGAAGTTCACAAGGTCCATCAGGTATGTTGACAGAAGTGTTTTGTACAAGGTTTATAAAACTTTTGGAATCGCATTTAAGACACGCTCAAAATGTTTACGTTCACATTGTATATTATATTTAGCACAAAAGTCTTTAAAAGTTAACAATCTCCCATCTTCATCTATCAAATGAAGAACTGACCAAATACCTTTCTCAAGCCACTCAAGAACACATAGAGACTTATATTTAGAAACAATAACTCTATTGTTCCATATTGGGATTTTATGTGGAGAAAAGTTGTGGTTATATAATAACTTCCAATATAACAAAATCTGCTGGTGAAAGGAAGATAATTTGATTGGCAGTCTGGAAACAGTATAATCACATCTCAATAGAAAATCAATTCCACCCAATTTTCTAAATATACCTCTGGGAATGCAAAACCAGAAACTATTTTCATTTGTTATAAAATTTTTTAGCCATTTGACCTTTAACATACCATTTATACAATCAAAGTCAAAGGCTTGTAATCCACCATTTTCATAATCTTGTATAAGTCGTGCCCTCTTTATATAGTGCACACGTTTTCTCCATATATAATTGAAATTAATTTGATTAATGGCCTTAATAGCTCTATTAGAAATAGAGAGGCAAGATGCAGGATAGATACACCTAGAGAGACTTTCCATTTTAGTTAAGTAAATCCTTCCAAAGATAGACAAATCCCTTTGCATCCATGCATCAAGCCTGCCTTTGCATTCATTCCATCTGTTCCAGACGTTTTGCTTTTCCATCATGACTTCATCCTTAGAAATGTTTATGCCTAAATATTTGATAGTCGACTTAATCGGAATATTATATGCAATTTTAAGAGGGCATTCACGTATGGTAATAATTTCACATTTGGCAATATTAAGTTTTAAACCTGAGAATTTAGAGAAATAGCTAACTATCTCAATTACTTTAGGAACCTGATCAAGACCTTTTAAAAATAATGTTGTATCGTCCACCAATTGACTAAGTATAATTTCCTGTCCAAACACATTTAATTTTTTAATACTTGAGTTTTTAATTAAGAGAGCCAACATCTCTGTAGCCAGAATAAACAACGAGACGGGGCAACCTTGTTTAACTCCTCTCTTGATATCAAATCTGGGTGAAGTACCTGTTGGTAGGGCCACTGAACTATTGGTATTTGTGTAAAATAACTGAATAATATTACAAAAATGTTCACCAAACCCGTACATTTTCAAACATTTAAAAATAAATGAATGTTCTAACATATCAAAGGCTTTATAAAAATCTAAAAATAATATAACCCCATCATCCTCAATTTCTTGATTATATTCCAGCAAGTCCAAAACCAATCGAATGTTGTTATGTATAGATCGGCCTCTAATGAATCCAGTTTGTGTCTCCCCAATAATTTTGGATAAACCAAGTTTCAATCGATTATTATATATGTGGGTTAGTAATTTATAGTCAGTGTTTAGCAAAGTTATAGGTCGCAAATTGTCCAACAATCTAGAGTCTTTTCCTGGTTTGGGAATAAGTGTGATTAGGCCTTGTCTCATTGAATTAGGCAAAACCACGACTTTAGTAATTTCCTGAAAAACTGCAAAAACAAATTCCCTTAATAAATCCCAAAAATGGCGATAAAAATTAGACGTAATACCATCTGGGCCAGGTGATTTATCCAATGACAGACACATAACAGCAGAATCAAGCTCTTCAATTGTTAAATCTGCATCACATATCGTTTTTAATTGATCATCTATATGAGGAACAAATTCTCCAATTTTTTCAAAAAGGGAATTAGGGTCTAATATTGAAGAGGATGAAGAATATAAATCCTGATAAAAGTTGGCGATTTCTTTAGCTATCAGTTGTGAATTAGAACACTCTGTCCCATTAATAACTAATGTTTTAACAGAGTTTCTTTCTTGCCGCTTTTTTTCTAACCTACAGAAATAAGCAGAGTTTTTCTCCCCTTTTTCCATCCAATTAGCTCTTGATCTAATGTATGCTCCCTTAGCTTTTCTCATATAGATTTCATCCAACTGTGATTGCAAAAATAACAACCTTGATCTATCATCCTCCGTTAAAATTAATTTGTTAGAATATTCATTTATCTCTTTAATAACAGAGGTCTCTTTTAAAGTATACGATTTGTTTAGCTGTTTACTATAAGAGATAGATAACTGTCGAACTTTGTATTTAAAGAATTCCCATTTACTTGTCCAGGAAACCAAGCTATTATCATTCAAAATATTTAAAACAGTATCTTTAACCAATTTCATATAATCTTCATTTCTGAGAAGGTTAGAGTTAAACTTCCAATAACCCTTGTTACGGAAAGGTTTATTTTTATGATATATCATCAATTCAATTGAACAGTGATCTGTTAGGGGAGCTGCCGATATACTAGATATAGTTTGATAAGGCAAAAACTATGAGAAATTAACCAAAAATCAATTCGGGACTTGCAAGAAGCATCAGGTTTAAACCAAGAAAACTGTCTTAGATAGGGGTTTGACTCACGCCAGGGATCTATTAAACCTTGATTATTACAAAAGTTTTGTAATAATAAATTGTAATGATTTACATTATATTTAGTTGGCGACCTATCTAACCACTCATCATTCACCATATTAAAGTCACCACCCAATATTATAAAATCAGTAGCATACTTTGTTTTCATTTCCTCTAATATCAGTGACATTTCTGAAATTAAAGATTTGTTTTGGGATAAATTGTTATAACCATACACATTTCCTAAGATAATGTAACAATTTTCAATTTTTTGAATGCAAAATAACCAGTGTCCATCCAAGCTAGATCTTGACTCGACAAGTTTCCCAGGAAAATTGTTAAACAGAAAAGAAACACCTCCTGAGCGAGTTGTGCCATGAGCAAATAAAATTGGTTCACCCCACTGACTAGACCAAAAAGTACGATCACTGCCACATGAATGAGTTTCCTGCAAAAGAACACATTGAGCTTTTCTTTCTTTACAGAACAGAAATGTAGCTTTTCTTTTTGTACTGTCTCTTAGACCCCTAACATTTAGTGAAAGAAAAGAAATGCAGCTATTAAGTTTAAACATAGAACAAGAAAAAAAACAATATTAACAAAACACCATTAACAAACCCTATTGGGAATAGAATAACTCTGGTTATTAGGATTTAACACAAAATTAAACAAAATAATATGAACTGATGCTCTGGCAGATAAGTTTTATATTCAGTTCTTATAGCTTACAGCCTCTTCATTGTTTCACGGCAGTAATCAGCCCACACTTTGATTTGTAGTTGAGAATAAACGGCCGTCGATGTATCCCAAAGGACCGCGATAGTACGCCTTCTTTCCGGCGCTTCTGGCTTCCTGGATGAGCGGCCAAAGAGCTGCACGAGCGCTCCGGTCCTCGGCTGACAGATCCTCCGCGAACCTGATTCCACGTTCAGTGCACAGCTGCGAGTTCTTTGTAGTCTTCCAGAATTCGTCTCTGTATTTACGCATGGTGAACTGAACAATCATTTGACGGTGTCTTCCACTCTCCTTTTTTCCAATCCGGTGAACTGAGCAACATCTTCCAACTTCTGTGCCAGATGTGGAGCTATGGTACCCAAGAGTTCGGTCACCTCCTTCCGTGCATCCTCGTCAACATGCTCTTTCATCCCTTTAATCCGAAGATTCCATCTCCGCTTATAACGCTCAAGCTCGGACGTTTTCAACCTTAAATCCTCATTAGACTTCTCAAGAACTGCGGTTTTCTTTTCCAAGACGGCATATTTAGCGCCCAAGCACAAAGTGCGTAGGACCCTATTGTTTTCGTTAGGATTATTATTATTATTATTATTATTATTATTATTATTATTATTTTTTTTTTTTTTTACGACTTACGGGGCACTTTTGGGGCTCTTAACATGCTCAAAAACTCTTGAAACTTTGCACACGGGTCAGAACCTGCGGTCATTAGGGCCGGGCTGAAGCTGGTACCCGGGCGTGGCAGGGGGGCTCGACAGCGCCCCCTGGAACAGGGGCCGAAAACTTGGTCTATTACTCAAACACGCTTGCATGTAATATGAAACTCGCTACACATATAGATCTCATCGTTTCATATATCCTTCATACTTTTACTTTTTACCCCAGACCAACAGGAAACCGTCTATTTAGGATTGTTTGAAAAACGCACGCAATGGAATTTGGAATACTCCTCCCAGAGAATTCCACCAATCGCCACCAAACTCGGTCAGCATGATGTCAAGACATTGAGCATGAAAAATTGCCGGCAGATTATTGATATCTCTAACGGTTTGGCCGTGGCGAGGAAACGAAATGCTGGCGAGAAACGAGAAACAGTCAGAGTGTTATAACTTCTACATACATTAATTGATCTCGATGAAACTTCAGCGGTGTGTTCGCTGTAAGAGGCCGATCGCATGGATGTGACTATTGTGAGTCAAAGTTATAGCGCCACCAACTGGCAGAAGGAAGTGTGTCACTTTCAAAATGCTTTAAAATCACCCACTTATTGTTACACAATTTACTTCAAACTTTAGGTGTATAATGTAAACACACGGCAGATGTAGACGTGTGAAAGGATTATTGATATCTTAAATACTGTTCTCGTGGCAGCTCTTCAAACTTGAATTTTCTTTTTTGATGCCTGGTGCAGGGGCTCAGTAGCGCCACCTTCAGACAAAAGTGGGGTATTGGTTTCATACTTTGACCTAGAGTCAGATATTTTGGTTTGAATGTGGAACACATTGCACAAGAACTTTGAAGCTCAAAAAAGCACATAAATGCAGCTTAAACAGCAAGGAAGTGTGTTATAACTTCAGCATACATTACTTGATCTCGATGAAACTTCAGCAGTTTCTTCACTTGAAGAGGCCGGTCGCGTGGATGTGACTATTGTGAGTCAAAGTTATAGCGCCACCAACTGGCAGAAGGAAGTGTGTCACTTTCAAAATGCTTTGAAATCACCCCCTTATGTCTCAATTGAACAAACAGTTGATAAAGAAATCGGTATCAATATATTGAATTATTAATTATTTCAGTGATCAACTGTGATGTCCGGTTAAGATGAAAATAAACTATTACTCTGTCTAAGCGATAAACACGTCACAAAAACTTACAGAAACGGATAACACAAACATGATGTTGGAAATATACACTTATCAGAATAGTTATATTAAACTTGTCTATTTCAGTTATAAAGCTGTCTCATATGTAATTTCTCCTTTAATTCTATAATATAACCACTAGATGGAGGTCTAAGCACATTTTCTGTATTCTCGTTGTTTTAACGTAAGAAGAACACTTGTACGTGTTGACTGTTGAGAACGGTGTTTGGAGATTTTAAAAGACGCGGACCAGACGGAAAAACAAGACATACTGCATCATTGCGTTCAATATTTTAACGAGGGCCACTGCAGTACGCTGTACACGGTGTAAGCATCAGCTTGAGGACTCTTCAAAATGTATATAGGTCTCAGTTCTGGATGGACTTATTTGCAGACCTTACAGATGCTGGATACTTCAACGGGAGTCGTGAGCGTCATTGCTTTGGTGATACAATAAAAAAATACTCTACAAAAAAAAAAAAAAAAACAGGGTTTCCGCGGGGTCTTAAAAAGTCTTAAAAAGTCTAAAATTTCAAAATCAAAATTTAAGGCCTTAAAAAGTCTTAAATTTGCTGAAGTATTGTGTTCTAGGTCTTCAATAATTTTTAACAGGTCTTAATTTTCCTACGTCCATGTAAATCTCATTTAAATGCTCCCGCAGCGCTTTGGAATGTTTCTTTTTTTTACTTCCGTGGTGTTGTAGTTTCTTATTTCGCTAGTCCAAATATAATTCGCTGTATTACGACTACAAAATAGACCAACATGCAACAGCCAGCTTTGAGCTTTCGTGTTATTGGCGCGAGTCTCTCGGATACAACAGAAAGACGTTAAACGGATTTTATTCAGCTATGAGGAAGTGCAAGTTTAGCGATACTTGGCTTGAAAAATCTGAATTTCGTGCTTGGTTAAAGCCAGTTGCAAATAACGCATTTGAAGCCTACTGCTTATGCAAGAAAGCTATTACATTGGGAATGTTGGGTGTACGGGCGCTGGAGTCTCATTCAAAAAGTGAAAAATATCTAACTGCTGTCAAGGGTCTCCAGCAAGCGACAGCCATCAGCCATTACGCGCTTTGGAATAGCGGATGATGACTAATTTCCAAAATCACGGGACCGTTCGGTGCTGATGTTCGACGAAAGTCTTCATCGCACCACCAAAACGAAACAGCTGGACCTGCACGTACGTTTTTGGTCTGCTGCGAATGGGTCGAGACTGCAATAAATAAAAATAAAAAGGAATAGGCTACAATGAATGATCTATGGCAGGGCTAGTATAATGGTGGCCCCAGATCATCTTTATCTGGCCCTCCAACAGTTTTTTATTTTTAAAAACCCTCACAATCTGATATCAAAGTGCCCTCTCAGCAAAGGTTTAGCGCGTTCATAGGCAACCGCATTCATCGGTGAGTTTAACAACCCTCATTGTGGCGTACAACCCCATTCATCGGTGAGTTTAACAACGCTCAACTGCAGGTAAAGCAGCACTCAGAGGTTAGTTTAACCAAAACAACGCTAAACTGCATGTGGCTAATGTTTACACTCAGGGTACATTACGGCATGTTTTCCATAACGTTACGACGTTCTCAATATAATTCATAATCACACGTTTATAATGAACAACGCGTTATGGTTATTGTGTTATTAAAAACTGTGTACGCAGGTGTTACAGTTAACATGGTAACACTAAGTTACACCTGGTTTACTTGTATGTTACTGATTAAGAAGTAATGTCAAAAAAAACAGTTATAACTGCATGAAGATGAATGGTAACACGATACTGGCAAAATACGGTTTACATCTTGCAAATGCATATGATTCAAGACTACAATTCCCCCAGAACGGAGGGAGGGCGGGGTGACCAAACCTCATTATCATTTAAAGTCATATGCACTGAAACGGCGTGCTGAAAACGGAGCTGTTTTTGAGCAGTTAAAATTAGTGTTTTCTTAAAATACTAATGAGAATTTTTAATAAAAGTATATTACAAAGTTTTCATTTAGACCCTAAAGATTCATATTAACTTGTACAAAAATGGCATTATATGACCCCTTTAAGGTTACAAATACACACACACACACACTCCATCATTGCAATCTTGACATTGCAGCCTGTTCATTATAGCCGCAATAAAATATAATAATAAAATAGTAAACCTACCATATAAAAATTACTCTGTTTAAATAGTCAGTAGTACAGTTCGTATCATTCACAGTAAGCACCGCTCCACTGTGATGTTTCCAAGCATATTTTTGCGCATGTAAAGAGCAGGCCCGGATTAAGAATTCAGAGGCCCCTGGGCACAATGTCTTGTAGGGCCCCCCACCCCACCCACACAATCAAGCTTTTGAATTTTTGGATACTATTTGTTGGTAACACCTATAGCGAGCAACTAGCTGGCATATGCAAGCACATAGTGCCTCACCTTTACCAATCCAGTTATATGAATCAAATTCTTCCATAATTAACACACAAACACGTACACACACCCATTAATGTAGCTTTCCTGTCTGTCTCTCTCTTCCTCTCCTGTCCTCTACTCCTCGGCTCTACAGGGGCTGCCGCTCTTTGTCTCTCTCCCCCTCTCCTCTTCCTGTGATGAAAAGGATGCAAACAGTATAGGTCATCTTAACTCAACTTTTTTACTCTTCTTTATACTCTCTCTTCTTTATACTAAAAAAATTCTGCACTTATGTATTTAGCACTTTATTATTCATGGCCCCTAATGGCACTTTGTTTGATGATTGAATGATAGTGAAATGGTAGTAGACACATTACAAGATGCTGTAAGTATTATGGTATAATATTGGTTGCTTACAATACAAATTACAATTGCTGGTGTATGACCTGTCCAACTATTGACAAATGTACTACATGTAAGTCGCTTTGGATAAAAGCATCTGCCAAATGCCCTAAATGTAAATGTAAATCAAATGTAAAATAAAGCAGCTTGTTTTTTTTTTTTTTGATAATACTATATTTCATGTAAGTTGTTCTCTCTCTCCCTCTCACACACACACACACACACACACACACGATAACGCCTCCTCTCCTCAGGGTCTGTCTGTCTGTCTCATGCTCTCCTCCTCTCCTCAGGGGCTGTCTGTCTATCTGTCTGTCTATCTGTCTGTCTTTCTCCTCCTCTCCTCAGTCTCAGGGTCTGTCTTTCTCCTCCTCTCCTCAGGGGCTGTCTGTCTCATCCTCTCCTCCTCTCCTCAGGGGCTGTCTGTCTCATCCTCTCCTCCTCTCCTCAGGGTCTGTCTGTCTGTCTCATGCTCTCCTCCTCTCCTCAGGGGCTGTCTGTCTGCCTTTCTCCTCCTCTCCTCAGGGGCTGTCTGTCTCATCCTCTCCTCCTCTCCTCAGGGTCTGTCTGTCTGTCTCATCCTCTCCTCCTCTCCTCAGGGTCTGTCTGTCTGTCTCATGCTCTCCTCCTCTCCTCAGGGGCTGTCTGTCTGTCTTTCTCCTCCTCTCCTCAGGGGCTGTCTGTCTCATCCTCTCCTCAGGGTCTGTCTGTCTGTCTGTCTGTCTGTCTTTCTTTCTCCTCCTCTCCTCACTTTTTTGTCTGTCTGTCTGTCTCTCCTCCTCTCCTCTCTCCGGCTGCCCTTAAAAAGACTCCTTCCTGGCTTTCCTGTTAGCAAACTCAGTTACAATGTCATCAAAATCCAAGTCCATGACCAGCTGAGATTCAATGGCCATCAGTGACAGTGCACTGGGGCGCTTTTGTGTTTGTGTTGTTCTAAGTTCATTTTTTAAGGTGAAAAAAAGAGGAAGAAAAATAACTTATCTCGTTATTTCAATATAATAATAAGTCGTTATTTCGACATAATAAGGGGACATTCTAATATGCATAAAGCCACATTTAGCTTTCTTATAATGTTTTATATGCGAGGAAAATACTTAACGTGAAATTAAACGCGTTACGTTCATATTCTGGACTCATCTGATTTTTTGTAGTATACATACTTTATTATGATTTTAGTATCATAATGATTAATAATACTAATTTAATAGATCAGATGCACGCACAATTATCCGTGAACTTGATAAATGTTGCAGATATGTTCTTCTAGGATAGCCTGTGCCTACTATCCACAAACAAATTGCTTTCAACTTATCTGTGCAAAATTCAGAATTCAACGATTCTACAATTTTTGTGAATAAAATGTTGTATTTTGTATTAGTGATCATAATTTGCGCATGCAACAAAGAGGATGTAGCAGGTGACGCGTGCATTTATTGACGTCTTTTCTGAGTCGATCTCATTTGAGTGTATTCGGCAATGCTTATAACGCGTAATTAAACACGTTGAGTTTATATTCTGGGCTCATCAGATTTTTTTTACATAGTATTATTAGTATGATTTTTACTGTCTGTTAATAACACTGTCCGTCTGTTTATGTTAAGGTTTGTATTAATTTCGATATGCCAGAGGGCAGAATAAGACAGGGAATTAAAGAATGCATTGTAGTTATGTTGACCTACTGTTTTCATAACACTGGATATTCTGCTAATTCATACTTTTCTAAAACGTTGCATAATGGCAATTAACTTATTTAGCAATTACACTAGTGCTAGTTTTGTTGCCAGTGTTGCTCAAATGCACGCGTAGGCTACGTCACCACCAGCAGTAAGTACCTGCATGTGTTGGGAAAAGGGAGAAGAGCGAGTTCGGCAAAAGGCGGATTCGAACTCTGGCCGAACGCGTCAAAAGCTACCATCATGCACCTCACGCCAGACGCTATAGTTATTTTGTGTCGAGCGTCTTTTTGCTAAAAAGACAGGCACCGGGCCGGCACGTAGTGCAAATATACGCTCCGTTTTCGGAAATGAAAAAAAAAAAATAAAAATAATCTTCCCCTCGCTTGGGCCCCAAGTGCGCATGGGCCCCTGGGCCCGTGCCCATAATGCCCATTGGGTAATCCGGGCCTGGTAAAGAGGATGATTTTCTACGTCGGTATTGGAGCGTGAGTAAAGTACAAAGCCTATAATAAAGAATAGTTTAGCATCCAAATACATCGCAAATGTAAAAACATTTTGATTGTAAAGAGAGCGTTTTTTTTTATTCGTGTTCTGTTCTGAATATCATTCAATTTCAAGGATTTATTGTGGAATGTTTTGAGAGTATCATCAAATAAGAATAATTCTCTCGTTTTAGTGATTCCCTAGTTATTTTTTTTATAATTCTAATCCGGTAAGGCAAGTAATATTCTCTGTGTCTTTATATAAATAAACCAAAACAAAAAAGTTTGAGCACCGCTGCTTTATGGCACGTTTTGGATTGTGGTCAGCACAGAAAACAGCGCACGATTCTTAAATGGTTTGAAAGTTATATTGAAATGCTTACAAAGGAATGGATAAGAGGAATCGACATTTTTATTTAAAAACAAGTCATCTGAAACCTGACATCAAGTAAGGTGAGGAACAACGAATTTCACACACTTGGAAAATGCTTTTTATTTGAATGAGTGAATGTGGCTCTTAAAAGAGCCATTGTTGCTGCCCTTAAAAGCACATTTGTTGCTTCATCTTCTGAGTTCCACCTGCAGAGCTTCTCGGAGGTTGCTCGGCAGAAGCTGGTTTCCCTCTGGTCTCAGGTGGACTCCGTCTCTGCACAGATGGAACAAGCCGATGTTTCTGTGGTGAATGCAGCGCATCTGCCTCTCTGCCAAGAAGCCAGACATGGCGCCGTTGATCCACCGCCGGCTTCGTTCAGTGCCATAGCCAGTCCTGCCAGTCTGTCCTCTCCAATTTAGACGGGGTAAAATGCCAGAAAACACCAGCCTGGTTCTGGGAAACATTTGTAAGACTTCGGTCAGGTCACTCTTTATTTCCCGAAGAAAATCGAGGCGGTTGCGGCCCACCCGACACAAACTGTTCCCTCCCAGGTGAATAATGAGAATATCTGGAGCTGTAGCTTTGGCCCTGAGAGAGCGCAGAGCTGGAAACAGCTGCTCCCAGAGTCTGCCTCCTCTGCCGTCCCAGGTGATCTCACACTGAAGACCGAGGTTTCCGTCCAGGCGCTGCTCACAGAAGCGAGCATGCAGTGTGCGGATGATGGAACTGCCGACGATCCAAACACGTGAAGCCATCTCAAAGACGAGTGAGGGAATGTGATTTACAACCGGTATTTATGAGTGTTGCACGTTTGGTTCCTAAAGGTGTTACAGGCCCCACCCATTTCCAGATTCAATAATCGGCTCGTTCTTACATAGTAGAGCACGTTCAGCACATGCGCAGTCTTCAAAAACGGTGCTTTATTTATTTATGTACCGTACAAAAACGGTACATAAATAACATTTGTATGTGTTCTAAACAAAAGACACAGGTTGTACTGAATGTCAGCTTGTTTATTTGGCTCAAGATAAGGATTTATTAAGTCCACATGTCATGCAAACAAGAAATGCTTCTAACTAGGTCGAGAGCTGTCGTTGCGAATGTTCGTTGGAGCTCTACAGCACACATCTTCTTCTCGACAGTCAAAGCGAGGTTACGTTATTGCCCATCGTGCACAGCAACCCTAAAGGCACGGGTGGCGGTGCCACCGGCTTGGGCCCGTCATCGCTGCTCGCAGCTTTAATTTTGCTTGTATTCCTTAATCTCCGCTGCATTAAACTCTACTGATTTGGAAATGTTCACAATCATGATGCTGTTTTGTCTAATTTTGTCTGCGATGTCTTCCAGCGTTCTATCTTGAGAGTCGAATCTTACCTTTAAGGAGTTAATCGCCTGCAGCAAAGCTGCATTGGAGATTTCACACTCATCTGGTTTTACCTTTTTTTGAGGAGTTTTGGTTGGAGTAATGTGAGAAGCATCCCGTCGTCTTTCCTTTGGGTTCTCTCGTCCGTAATTATGATCCATTTCCATGGGTACACTTTGGGCTTTGTTTGCTGAATGGGCCATGTTCCCGTCAAAGTTTAATCTTTCAATTTAAAGCGCATCAAAAACAAATGAATGCAATAGTAACGTGTTTAATTGGTCATTAAGTTTCTGAGACTGGTTTATGAGAAGGTAGCAATAAAAAAAGTATAAATTGAAATAGTTCTGCCAGAGCTCAGCAAAACATGTGCGCCTAGCTCGCCATCTTGCCGGAAGTCGTCTAGACGTAAGTTACCTTGTAAAGAACCTGATATCCTTGTCCGAGGCAGCAAAACTATGAATGCCGAACCGCTGCCTCAGTACCTCATAGTCTTGTAGGTGGAAGGGAGAAGTTGTTCCACTCAAATAAAACCGGAACAACACCCTTTTTTAACAGCCGACGACCTGTTTCTGATGCTGGTTCACGGATGTCTTCCGTTCTGAAGTGCCGGCTACACACCCGGGTGTGAGGCGTCACGGTGAATTTGTCCCTGCGAATATTGACGATCCACTTACGCCTCAGCTCCTCATCAGCAGGAAAAGTAAAAAAACTAAGTACAGAATTGTACTTTCCGGATGCCTGGCACTGTGGCACACAGCAGTAGTACCAGACACTCTCTGGTATTTAAACTTTGATGACTTCATATCAACTCATAGACTGTAAAAAAAACTAGAAGCAGCTACTAAAACAAGTCGACAGGCTAACCGGAAGTATTCGTGGTGGCTGACATTTCAGCGGAAGTACGTCACAACAGCCGTTGGCATTTAGCCTATTGGCCACTAACTCCGCTTAAATTCAATTTTTGACTCGAAACTAGCAAGTGTAATTTTTACTGTCGAGATTTCACATGTAACTACTGTATTCGCATATGCCTTAGAAAATAATGTACCGAAGATTTCTATTGTTTTAGGCATGGATGAAGACGTAACGCGTCTCATAATGAACAGGATGGCCAATGGACATCTCTTCTCTGGGCGCAAGAACGCAGCCCTGTTTGGATGGGAGTGAGTTTGTAGATTTCTTTTCCTCAGAAATTAGTAGAGTTCAGTTTCATTTTATATGAGTAAATAGTAATATTTAAGTTATTACGTTACATGTACAACAGAACTGTTCTGAAAGAGATGGGGTTGCTTGGTGTGGTAACCCCTGCCAAAAAGTGGGAAAAATTGAACCTACAAGGTAAATTCATCATAATAATATATGCAGTTCTGCTTGTAAATTTACATAATTTGCTTCATCTGCAAGATGTTTTTTTAATGATGCATAAAAGTAGCTTTTTTTAGTAATGCATTAATGTATCTATTTGATATTACAGATATGTACATACATTTCACAAATTCAGATAATATCTAAATTTACAAATTATCCTTTTAGAACGTTTACAAGCCCTTGGTTATTTATATCATGTGTCCTCCTTCACTCCGCCACTCAGGACAATTGAAGAGCTCATACTCAACTATTCATTATCCAGAATGCTAGATGGTGTCAGGAAGTGTAATCAAACTTAAAATCTTGGAGCATGAAATCTAGGGCTAGAATACTATGTCAAGGTTTATACTGAAAAAGGAGTGTAAAACATTTTTTGTCTGTTCTAATCAAAAAACTACTAGTCTTACTCATAACCTTTTTGGTGGCTTTATGCCTTGCATTGTATGGAGATAAACCGATCAGGTCTCTAAAATATTTGTATGACTTTCTTCCACAGAGCACAAGTTTGAGGCCACTTAAGGGTGAGTAAATGAAGAGTAAATTATAATTATTGGATGAGCTATTCCTTTAAAACCATACTGAATGACTTTATGCTGTCAGAGCCTTTTTATATGAAAATGTTATGTATAAGTAATCTCTGTAAGATTTATCATTCTCTTCTAAATCATTTGTAGGAGCTAAGGAAGCCACCCACCCTCCTCATGGACTGCACCAGATTTGCCAGTTCTTGCTCCAAGGCACTTGCAAGTTCCCGGACATTTCTGGGGGGAATGGCCCTAACCCTCACCCTCCGTTCCAACAGGACCCAGACGTGCACAATAGGATTGAGATCCAGGCTCTTCGCTGGCCATGGCAGAACACTGACATTCCTGTCTTGCAGATCGGAACGCACAGATCGGGCAGTATGGCTGGTGGCATTGTCATGCTGGAGGGTGATGTCAGGATGAGCCTGCAGGAAGGGTACCACATGAGGGAGGAGGATATCTTCCCTGTAATGCACAGCATTGAGATTGCCTGCAATGACAGCAAGCTCAGTCCGATGATGCTGTGACACACCGCCCCAGACCATGACGGACCCTCCACCTCCAAATCGATCCAGAGTACAGGCCTCGGTGTAACACTCATTCCATCGACGATGGACAGTGGAATTTATCTCTGCACATCTGCAGTCCTCTTGCCTTCATGTAGCATGCCTAAGACATGTTCATGCAGATGAACAGGGACACTGGGCATCTTTCTTTTGGTGTTTTTCAGAGTCAGTAGAAAGATCTCTTTAGTGTCCTAAGTTTTTATAACTGTGACCTTGCCATTTGTAAGCTGTTAGTGTCTTAATGACCGTTCCACAGGTGCATTTTCATTATTTCTTTATGGTTCATTGAACAAGGACCTAAAGGATTATTAGGAACACATACTAATACTGTGTTTGACCCCCTTTCGCCTTCAGAACTGCCTTAATTCTACGTGGCATTGATTCAACAAGGTGCTGAAAGCATTCTTTAGAAATGTTGGCCCATATTGATAGGATAGCATCCTGCAGTTGATGGAGATTTGTGGGATGCACATCCAGGGCACGAAGCTCCCGTTCCACCACATCCCAAAGATGCTCTATTGGGTTGAGATCTGGTGACTGTGGGGGCCATTTTAGTACAGTGAACTCATTGTCATGTTCAAGAAACCAATTTGAAATGATTCAAGCTTTGTGACATGGTGCATTATCCTGCTGGAAGTAGCCATCAGAGGATGGGTACATGGTGGCCATAAAGGGATGGACATGGTCAGAAACAATGCTCAGGTAGGCCGTGGCATTTAAACGATGCCCAATTGGCACTAAGGGGCCTAAAGTGTGCCAAGAAAACATCCCCCACACCATTACACCACCACCACCAGCCTGCACAGTGGTAACAAGGCATGATGGATCCATGTTCTCATTCTGTTTATGTTCCAGTCTTCAACTGTCCAATTTTGGTGAGCTCTTGCAAATTGTAGCCTCTTTTTCCTATTTGTAGTGGAGATGAGTGGTACCCGGTGGGGTCTTCTGCTGTTGTAGCCCATCCGCCTCAAGGTTGTGCGTGTTGTGGCTTCACAAATGCTTTGCTGCATACCTCGGTTGTAACGAGTGGTTATTTCAGGCTAAGTTGCTCTTCTATCAGCTTTAATCAGTCGGCCCATTCTCCTCTGACCTCTAGCATCAACAAGGCATTTTACGCCCACAGGACTGCCGCATACTGGATGTTTTTCCTTTTCACACCATTCTTTGTAAACCCTAGAAATGGTTGTGCGTGAAAATCCCAGTAACTGAGCAGATTGTGAAATACTCAGACCGGCCCGTCTGGCACCAACAACCATGCCACGCTCAAAATTGCTTAAATCACCTTTCTTTCCCATTCTGACATTCAGTTTGGAGTTCAGGAGATTGTCTTGACCAGGACCACACCCCTAAATGCATTGAAGCAACTGCCATGTGATTGGTTGATTAGATAATTGCATTAATGAGAAATTGAACAGGTGTTCCTAATAATCCTTTAGGTGAGTGTATATGTATATATATATATATATTATACACACACTCACACTATAGTGTAAGGTAATGTGTTAAATGTGTAATCCATTCTTCTGGACATTAATTTTTGACATCAGTGTATTAACTTCAACTTTGAACACTATATTTTATTAGCTTATCTTATGTAGACAAAATACATTCAACTTTAAACTAAGTTTTTAAGAGTTCAATGGATCTATTCTTCATTTATTTAGTTTACAGCTAAATTTATTTTGTCTTAATAATTATTAGCAATGGGTGGCGTCGACGAGCCAACAACGCATGCCTCAAAGTTGTGTAAAATAAAATTTTCTTCACTACAAAATGTAATTCACCAGAAACAAAGAGTTGCATCAAGTTTGCCTCTGGACTCGGATGGAGGACACCGATAAGAAGAACCCAGCGAAAAGGTGTGCTTGTGCACTTAGGTTGGTTTTTGTTGGTAGTTTACTTTTCTACAATTTGTTTTAATAAGATATATAGGAGCGTGCAATAGCATTTTCATTATTTTTATCTTTAACAGATAGTTATTATCTTTTTATGAAAAATAAAATCTAAACATGACAAATTGAAGTAATTTATCATTAATGTAATACGCATATCAAATGAACAAGTGAAAAGATTAACTATTATGATCATTGAATTTTTTGTATTTTTATTAATGCAACAATAAAATATTTAATTGCCTATTATAAAATTATATATATAAACTATAACCATATAAAGATTACAGAGAGTATCAAATTCAAAGAAGCCACACATGACATGTTCATGACAAATGTCTGCGACAGCTCCCGAGTGCTCTCTGACGCATGGAATTTACGTCAGCGTCTGAAATCGCTCACTCATTTCGTTCACTCAATGCTGAAATATAGTGCACTCACAGCCATTCACTATATAGGAAATAGTGAATGAGTGGGCGATTTCAGACACAGCTAGTCCTGCTTCTTGCACTTCTTCTTCTGTTGTTGTTTTATGGCGGTTGGCAATCCAACTTAAATGGTGCATTCCCGTCTACTGGATTGGAGTGTGGAGCGCTAAATGGTTGGAAAGTTGGAGAAAGGGGAGAGGAAAAAAATAAATAAAAAAAAACCTATCTTATATTCTATTAATCTTGTATCTTTTAAGAAATTAAATAATTCTTGATAAATTCTTGATTGCTTTGGGCCATTTCCTAGCAAAACCTGAAGAGATACGTCATTTACTCCCAAAGATCTTAAAGCTTGAGTTAGATGTAATCTTGCTCTTTCATATGCATCACATTTTATAACAACATGTTCTACAGATTCTTCTAGACCACATTTATCACATTTACCATTCTCATGTTTCCCTATTCTATACAAACACTTATTTAATGCACAATGTCCAATACGCATTCTAGAAATTAAAACGTCCTCTTTCCTGTTTCCAAATTTTCTTCTTTCTAGACCAACTATTTTTTGAATATGATGCAAGTGTCTTCCTTTAATTCCACTATCCCATTCTTTCTGCCATATCTTTCTTATTTCATTTGCTATAAATCCTTTAACTTCCGTTTTACTAAATGATACTTGTATGTCAATTGGTGAATGTTTCAAAGCCTGTTTAGCCAGATGGTCTGCCTCCTCGTTTTCTTTAACACCCACATGTGATGGTACCCACAAAAAATGTACAATAAGCCCAGATTGTTTTATTCTAAATAGACTCTGCATCACTTCATATATCAAATCTTGTCTTGCTACTGATATGCCACTTGAGAAGCTATTGATAACTGAAAGTGAATCTGTGCATATCACTGACCTTGTAGGTTGTATTTCCTCAAGCCATTGAAGAGCTAGGAATATTGCTATTAATTCAGAAGTAAATACCGAAATATGGTTAGTGATCCTCTTTGCAATTTTAACTTTCAAATGAGGTATGTAAACTGCTGCTGCAGTAAATCCAGAATCTGGGTCCTTTGATCCATCTGTATAAATTTGCACTGCCTTATAGTATGTTTGATCAATATATTGTTGTACTGTTACACTTTCCAACACATTTATTTCCTTGTTATGCTTCTCTTCATACAACTGTATGTCCACTAGAGGCATAGGGAAAAGCCACGGAGGTATTGCTGACATAGCCACAGAAGGGGAACTGTTGATATCACTAACTCCTATACTTTGAGCCTCCATATTAGCTGTCCATCCAAAACTTGTTGATTTTGTTATATTCGTATTCCCAGCAATTATTCAAGACTTTCTTAACTGGATGACTATCTGAATGACCTTTTATATTAATCCAATATCTCATCTTTAATTTGAGCCTTCTAATTTCTAGAGGCATTTCGTTCATCTCTACTTGTACTGCTGTTATTGGAGATGATCTTATTGCTCCACAACATATTCTCATTGCTTGTGACTGCAGTGCCTCAACTTTTAAAAGTACTGTTTTAGATGCAGAACTGTACACCATACATCCATAATCAATGGCAGCTCTTATTAATGCACGATAAATACTTTTAAGAGACTGACGGCATGCCCCCCATTCAGTTCCTGCCAAACACCTCATTACATTAATTGCTTTTTTACATTTGTCAATCATTTTCTGAATATGTACTTTAAAATTTAGTTTTGAGTCCATCCACATTCCCAAGAATTTAACTACTGCTGATTGCTCCAGTTGATGTCCGTACAGATTAATATTTATAGTTGGGATAATCCTTCTTTTTGTAAAACAGATTACCTGAGTTTTTGAAAACCCCATTCAAAAGCCCAGTTCTCGACCTTTCTTACAGCAGTTTGAATACACCTTTTCACGTGCTCAACATTGCGTCCTCTCTTCCACAGTGCCCCATCATCTGCATATAAAGACCCCCTATCCCTCAATCTATCTGAGAAAAAAAGTCATTGATCATTTATATTAAACAGAATTGGACTGCTAACACTTCCTTGTGGTGTTCCGTTCTCTACTTGATATACCTGAGAAAAATCTGGCCCTACCCTCACTTGTATAGTTCTTTTAAACAGAAAATTCATAATCCAGTTATACATATTCCCATTCTATCCAGTTTTATTAAAAGTCCCTCTTTCCACATCATATCGTCAAAAGATACTCCTACTAACACTTCCTTGTTTACTTGGGCCTTTCTAATTTCAGCTTCCAGGCATAAAACAGAATCCATTGTGTTTCTCCCTTTTCTGAAACCACTTTGAAAAGCAGAGAAAAGGTTTCTCTTTTCAATAACATATAACAGTCTGTTCATGACCATGCACTCCATTATTTTACATAAATTTGATGTTAATGCTATGGGCCTGTTTAGGGGGCTGCGAATGATCCTTCCCTGGCTTCGCTATAGGCACTATGATCCCGTGCTTCCAGTCAGCTGGCAATTTCCCTGATTCCCACACCTTATTAAAGAGACTCAAAATAATATTTAGAGATGTTTCTGATAGGCGTTTGACCATCTCATAACAGATATCATCGAGAAGTTTGTTTTACCCCAGCAAGCGCTTTCTTTAATTCAAACAAGGTAAACTCTAAATCTAAAGTACTTCCTGATGCTCCTTTTTCCTCCAGAATTTGAGGGTTCTTACTCACGCTCAGATCCCTAAAGCTCCTCATTTCTTCTGTTATATTTGAATTACTATGGATATTAGCAAATGTTTCTGCTAACACCTCTGCTTTTTCAATGTCTGATATAACTGATCTGTTGTTGTATACTAGGACAGGAATGTTACTGTTTCCTTGTTTTCCTCCCATCTTTCGTATCATATTCCATACTTCATTAATTTCAATATCTTCTCCAATCTTATTACAAAATTCCCTCCAATATATTTTCTTAGATGTCCCAATTACTCTTCTCACTATAGCCTGTGCTCTTTTATAGTTAATAAAATCATTATAATTGAGTGATCTTCTTACTCTCTTAAGCGCTTTATTTCTTTTTTTAATTGCCTCATTGCATTCCTCATTCCACCATGGGACAGCTTTACTCCTGCATCCTGACCTCTTCTTACCAATTACTTCTTCAGCTGTACTCCAAAGAACTTCACTTACCTTATAATTAAAAACTTCTACATCCTCTATAGAATTAATTTCTGCCATTTTGTTTTGACATATTTCCTTATATTTATCCCAGTCAGCTGTTTTAAATTTCCACCTAGGTAACCTTTCCACCACTGTTTGGGCTATGTCCACACCGATTATACAACTGATAGGAAAATGATCACTACCTATTGAACAATGATTTAGAACTTTCCAATCACATTTTCCTGCCAAACTTTCAGAAACGAGGGTCAAGTCTAACATTGAATATTTTCCCTGTGCCAAATCAATTCTTGTATAACTTCCATCATTAATGCATACTAACCCTCTCCATTTAAGCATGTCTTCTATTATCTGTCCATTATGATCTGTTATTGTGCTACCCCATAATGTACTGTGTGCATTAAAGTCACCACACCACACTACTTTATCATTTCCATTCCCTCCAATATTTTCTAAAGTATCCTTACTTAACCTGTCACATTAATTATTCTAATACTCCGTGATCCTTCCCAAATTTCCACCACCACTACCTCTTGCTCCCCATCAACCTCAACTATTCTATACCCAATACCTTGTTTAATAAATGTCCACCATTACCTTTATGTCTATCTCTTCTAATAGTATTGTATCCATGCATTACAAATTTTTATTGTGGTTTTAGCCATGTTTCTTGTACGCATATAATGTCAGGATCATTTTCTTGATTTGTTATGAATTTCTTAAATTCTTGTCCGTTAGCAATTAAACTTCTTGCGTTCCATTGCAGGATCGTAAATACCATTATGAACCACCACATGCTGCCTGACTGTTTGCTGTCTGACTGTTTACTGTCTGACTGTTTACTGTCTGACTGTTTGTTGTTTGACTGTTTACTGTCTGACTGTTTGCTGTCTGACTGTTTACTGTCTGACTGTTTGCTGTCTGACTGTTTGCTGTCTGACTGTTTGCTGTCTGACTGTTTACTGTCTGACTGTTTGCTGTCTGACTGTTTGCTGTTTGACTGTTTACTGTCTGACTGTTTACTGTCTGACTGTTTGCTGTCTGACTGTTTGCTGTCTGACTGTTTACTGTCTGACTGTTTACTGTCTGACTGTTTGCTGTCTGACTGTTTACTGTCTGACTGTTTGCTGTCTGACTGTTTACTGTCTGACTGTTTACTGTCTGACTGTTTGTTGTTTGACTGTTTACTGTCTGACTGTTTACTGTCTGACTGTTTGCTGTCTGACTGTTTACTGTCTGACTGTTTACTGTCTGACTGTTTGCTGTCTGACTGTTTGTTGTTTGACTGTTTGTTGTTTGACTGTTTACTGTCTGACTGTTTGCTGTCTGACTGTTTGACTGTTTACTGTCTGACTGTTTGCTGTCTGACTGTTTACTGTCTGACTGTTTGCTGTCTGACTGTTTGCTGTTTGACTGTTTACTGTCTGACTGTTTACTGTCTGACTGTTTACTGTCTGACTGTTTGCTGTCTGACTGTTTACTGTCTGACTGTTTGCTGTCTGACTGTTTACTGTCTGACTGTTTGCTGTCTGACTGTTTACTGTCTGACTGTTTACTGTCTGACTGTTTGCTGTCTGACTGTTTACTGTCTGATTGTTTGCTGTCTGACTGTTTGCTGTCTCACTGTTTACTGTCTGACTGTTTGCTGTCTGACTGTTTACTGTCTGACTGTTTGCTGTCTGACTGTTTACTGTCTGACTGTTTGCTGTCTGACTGTTTGTTGTTTGACTGTTTACTGTCTGACTGTTTGCTGTCTGACTGTTTAGTGTCTGACTGTTTGCGGTCTGACTGTTTACTGTCTGACTGTTTGCTGTTTGACTGTTTACTGTCTTATTGTTTGCTGTCTGACTGTTTACTGTCTGACTGTTTGCTGTCTGACTGTTTACTGTCTGACTGTTTACTGTCTGACTGTTTGCTGTCTGACTGTTTGCTGTCTGACTGTTTGCTGTCTGACTGTTTACTGTCTGACTGTTTTCTGTCTGACTGTTTACTGTCTGACTGTTTACTGTCTGACTGTTTGCTGTCTGACTGTTTACTGTCTGACTGTTTGCTGTCTGACTGTTTGTTGTTTGACTGTTTACTGTCTGACTGTTTGCTGTCTGACTGTTTACTGTCTGACTGTTTGCTGTCTGACTGTTTGCTGTCTGACTGTTTGCTGTCTGACTGTTTACTGTCTGACTGTTTGCTGTCTGACTGTTTGCTGTTTGACTGTTTGCTGTCTGACTGTTTGCTGTCTGACTGTTTACTGTCTGACTGTTTGCTGTCTGACTGTTTGCTGTCTGACTGTTTGCTGTTTGACTGTTTACTGTCTGACTGTTTACTGTCTGACTGTTTGCTGTCTGACTGTTTACTGTCTGACTGTTTGCTGTCTGACTGTTTACTGTCTGACTGTTTACTGTCTGACTGTTTGCTGTCTGATTGTTTACTGTCTGACTGTTTACTGTCTGACTGTTTACTGTCTGACTGTTTGTTGTTTGACTGTTTACTGTCTGACTGTTTACTGTCTGACTGTTTGCTGTCTGACTGTTTACTGTCTGACTGTTTACTGTCTGACTGTTTGTTGTTTGACTGTTTGTTGTTTGACTGTTTACTGTCTGACTGTTTACTGTCTGACTGTTTGCTGTCTGACTGTTTGCTGTCTGACTGTTTACTGTCTGACTGTTTACTGTCTGACTGTTTACTGTCTGACTGTTTGCTGTCTGACTGTTTGCTGTCTGACTGTTTGCTGTCTGACTGTTTACTGTCTGCTGTCTGACTGTTTACTGTCTGACTGTTTGCTGTCTGACTGTTTACTGTCTGACTGTTTACTGTCTGACTGTTTACTGTCTGACTGTTTGCTGTCTGACTGTTTGTTGTTTGACTGTTTACTGTCTGACTGTTTGCTGTTTGACTGTTTAGTGTCTGACTGTTTGCGGTCTGACTGTTTACTGTCTGACTGTTTGCTGTTTGACTGTTTACTGTCTTATTGTTTGCTGTCTGACTGTTTACTGTCTGACTGTTTGCTGTCTGACTGTTTACTGTCTGACTGTTTGCTGTCTGACTGTTTGCTGTCTGACTGTTTACTGTCTGACTGTTTGCTGTCTGACTGTTTACTGTCTGACTGTTTACTGTCTGACTGTTTGCTGTTTGACTGTTTACTGTCTGACTGTTTACTGTCTGACTGTTTGCTGTTTGACTGTTTACTGTCTGACTGTTTGCTGTCTGACTGTTTACTGTCTGACTGTTTACTGTCTGACTGTTTACTGTCTGACTGTTTGCTGTCTGACTGTTTGCTGTTTGCAAACATTAACATCCACTAATTCCAAGTTTTTCAGCAGCTCTGATAATCATTTTAATTCTTTCTGTCCTACTTTCGGTTTGGGCTGAACAATTTACCACTTCTGCCAAGAATGCTATGAATGACACTTTATCTAAAATTACTTCTTTCTCTTTACTTTGTTCTTGCAGCTTAACTTTTTGTTGTGGAATTGTTGCCTTAGCTTCTATTACTTTGCTTGTCTGTCTTACCTTCTTTAGCGCTTCAGCGTATGATATTCCTTCTTCCACTCTGACATTTTGAACTTTCACTGCATTTTTCCTCACTAAACAACCTCCATACCCCGCGCTATGATCACCTCCGCAATTACAGCACTTGGGGTTTGTACCTTGCTCACATTTGCCATATTCATGTTCACCTCCACATCCTCTGTTTGCCTCTGCACACAGCTGCTACATGTCCGAATTTTTGACACTTATAACACCTTAAAGGGGGTGGGACGTAAGGTCTAACCATGTAGCTCACAAATCCTATGTATACTCTCTCCGGTAACTTATGCTCATCAAAGATTAACACCACTGAGAGACTGTCTGTCTTTACATTATCTCTGACACACTTCAGTCGTCTGACATCATTCACCGAAGCTCCAGTTATATTTCTTTTTATCTTTTCAACTGATACATCAGTTGGAATCCCCGTTATCACATCTTTAACCCAGATCTTTTCTTCAGGAATTAAACAAACTACTTTATGCCCAACTAGTGATTTAATTCCCAGGGCCGTTTTTTGTTGCCTATTATCTTTACAAAACAGCAACATTTTACCATCCCTTAAGGTCTTAGCACTTTCAATCGTCCCTAATATTTCTTTCAGAGCTTTAGTTAATTTCAAAGGGTTGATGATGTTTATAGATTCTGACATAAACTTCAACAACACCTTATACTCCTCTTTCCTCCTTCTTACCTGTTGATATCCCTTCTCACTATCCGTTTCTGATATTTGTCCCCAACTTTTCTTTCTTTTCCTAGTTTCTACCACCTTCCATTCATTACTTGTATTTCCTTCTTTATCCACATCCGCCATTTCATCCTCCATTTCCGGATCGCTTCCGGAGTCCACGCT
Organism: Xyrauchen texanus; assembly: GCF_025860055.1. NCBI lineage: Eukaryota > Metazoa > Chordata > Actinopteri > Cypriniformes > Catostomidae > Xyrauchen > Xyrauchen texanus. The sequence continues at coordinate 1,939,875 of NC_068301.1, read as the reverse complement.
ACTTCCTACCATCAGCGCTCCAGTCACTATACAGCCGTCGCCAACAGCCTTCAGGTGCGTACACACTGCCAGCGACATCACGAGCGACAGCGACTCCATCCCATTCATTTTCAATGGGAGCACAGCGACTTGCGGAGACACGAGCTGTCGCGACCGTTGGCGACTAGATGTGGGCGTGTCCAGCGACGCGACAAAGTTGAGACAAGTTCAACTTTATTCAAATGAAGAGCGACTAACGGAAGCGACAGCCAATAGGAGAGAAGACGGGAGAGCTCACATGATCCTTCTCTCTCTCTCTCTCTCTCTCTCTCTCGCAGCTCCTGCAGTAATGGAAAGATGGATGAAAGGCTAATTCTTGCTGTTAGCAATTTTCCAGTGCTCTATGATATGTCTCTTCCCACGTACAAGGACATTTTTAAGAAAAATACTGCGTGGAAAGGTGTATCTGAGATCGCAGGGATTTTGTGGACCCTGCTCAAGGTGTGTACGCACATTGAGCAGTCAACGATGGGATTTGAGAGGGGGAGGGGCAGTGAAACTCTGGTGGTGGTGCGGGCGGCAGTCAATCTACAATCTTTTTTTGTAGCTGCAGCGGGTGTTTTATTTTATTTCACTTCACGAACTATTGTGAATTTAAATTATGTATTCAAATTAATAGTACCCACTGCAAAAATCATACTAGGGGTGGCCAGAGTTTATACAGTGGTGGCCGTGGCTACCCCTGGCCACCCCTTGGGGGTGCCCCTCGAATTCCGACATGTCCCGCCTCCAACATCAGGATTGGCTAATAGGAGCTGCTTACAAGCACGCTGTGATTGGACAGTTGAGGTAGCTACAGCAACCATGAATATCTCAGTGTAAATATTGCAGAAGAGTCAACAAGCACACGTTCAGTACACACTTTATATACTGTATGCAGTTATCATTACAAAATATACTTTCCCTGTGGATTATAGACATACCAGGAATACCATAAGGCTTAATTTACTGAAATTTGCGTTTTTCAAAATATAGTAGCCTGGGATCATGCAATGCAGAGGATTTATTTCTATTTTTTTTACTTTTTGCCGACTCGAACAATTGAAGTTTAATATATAGTGTATATTTAATTTACCTCAAACTATGACACGAGACATAATTAGCCTCTTTTCATTTTTTCCGTTTCTTCTTGTGAGGGACCGAGAAGTCAGGAACAAGGAACACCAGCTTTGTAATGAAAAAATGGGGTTTATTTGAACCCAAAAAGAAAAAAACAACTTTACAACTCATAAACTTCTTACAACAAAAATAAACAAACAGAAAATGAAATCCGGAAACAATTAAACAAACAACCAAACAAACTAAAGCTGACCTCTGAAATGAACAAAGCAACAGCTTATAAAGGAAAGGATGGGCCCATTACAAATTAAGAGGGAAAACAATTTAACTACTCATTCAACATACAACCTTACATAAATCAAAATCAGGACAAAAATAGAAATATATAGTAAATAAAATTAAGCAAGCAAAATGCAGTCAAATACCACAAACGTACAACTAAAGAAATCAATTAATAAAAGATATTAACATTCCTTCCTCCCCGGACCACTCCCAGCAATGGTATGTCCGGGCGGAACCAATAACCCTTAAATCTCAGTTCCTGCCCGGACTCTAATTCTCATCAGCGCCAGGATACGGCCGTCACTTTCCCCACGCCAGGATACGGCTGCAGTGGACCATGCCTGAAGGTCACCGGTAAACTTAAACTCAAAATAGAGACAAATATAAGTGACAGATACAATGTAACTAATTTACGTGCACTTCAAATCAGTAACAAAGTAAATAAAAATGTGTTGTAAATGTAAACTTAACAATAAAGAATTAATGGATGTTGTTTGTTCCGTGTAGTTATTGTCCCATTATACTAAACAAATAAATGTGAATGACAAAATAAGGAAAGAAACTTAAGGATTCTGAAATGAATAAATTAATGTCTGTGTAAATGAATGTGTGTGTGTGGGAGCGATGACACAACATTACCGCTCTTGTGCGGACTCCACCTGGGCCGTCACATTTCCCCTCTTCAGAAATCTCACCCGTAGAGCGGGAGAGATAGTCAGCAGTACAGTTGACTTTACCAGACACATGTTGTATCCTGAATCTGAAGGGCTGCATGGCGAGATACCATCTTGTAATCCTTCCATTAGAATCCTTCATTTTCTCCAACCATTGCAATGCTTTGTGATCAGTCTCCAGGGTAAACTCACGGCCTAGTAGATAGTATCGTAGGGAATCCAACGCCCACTTTATAGCTAAACACTCCTTTTCCACCGTTGAATAACGTACTTCTCTTGGAAACAGTTTGCGACTAATATAAGCCACTGGCTGTCGGTTCTCTGTTGGCCCTTGCAATAGTACGGCTCCTATTCCCTCTCAGAGGCATCAGTCTGTACAATGAAAGGTTGACCAAAGTCAGGATTGTGTAGTACAGCGCAAGTCGTCAAAGCTCCCTGGATGTCTCGGAAGGCTTTCAATCTCTCCTCGGTCCACTGTAGTTGGTTCGGACAACGTGCCCCCACAATATCTGTCAGTAGAGCAGCCCTGCTGGAAAAGTTGGGGACAAAACGATGGTAAAAACCAGCCATACCCAAGAAAGATCGTAGGGCCTTACGTGTCTGGGGCACCACACACTTCTCCAAGGCTTGAACTTTCTTCACCTGCGGTCGCGACAACACCCTGGCCAATGACATAGCCCAGGTATTCAGTCTCTTGCTTAGCTACAGCACACTTGGTGGGGTTGACAGTCAGTCCGGCATTCTGAAGGCGCTGCAAGATTTCTCGTAGATGCTGCACATGTTCCTCCCAGGTGTTACTGTAAATTACAATATCGTCAAGATATGCAGCAGCAAAAGATAAACCACGTAATACTTGGTCTATTAACCTCTGAAAGGTCGCCACGGCCCCATGAAGGCCAAAAGGTAACACCTTGAAATGGAAAAGGCCCCTTGACGCTCTGAATGCAGTCAAGGGCCTCGAGGCGGAGTCAGTGGAATTTGCCAATAGCCTTTAGAAAGGTCCATTGTTGTCAGATATTTGGATTGGCCCAAACGATCAATTAGGTCACTTATGCGAGGGGTAGGGTAGGAATCAAACTGCGATACTGAGTTCAGATATCGGAAATCAATACAGAACCTTATACTCCCGTCCTTCTTTGGCACAAGGACGATGGGGTGACACCACTCACTTTTCGAAGGCTCAATGATGCCCAAACGAAGCATAAGATCCACCTCTTCCTGCAATGTCACCTGGAATTTCTCAGGTATCCTATAACTCTGGCGTTTCACGGCAGCATCAGGTTTCAGTACTACACCGTGCTCAATCAAGTTGGTAAACCCAGGATATTCAGAAAATACCTTTGAAGAAGTGAAGAGAACTTGTACCTGTGACCGCTGGGAATCTGTTAGATGATCTAACCCGATGTCCCCGGAATGGGCTGTGGCAGATACTGCTCATCGGATTCTTCCTCTTCCATACTACGAATCATCAGTGACTGTGACTTTTCAGGACGGGGAACCCACTCCTTCAACAGGTTAACGTGCAATACCCGACTAGATCGATCTTGACCCGGCATACTGATTTCATAAGTCGTAGGACCCAGACGTTTCTTGATGTCGTAAGGACCCTGCCATTTTGCTAGCAGTTTACTCTCTCGACTGGGCAACATGACAAGTACTTTCTTACCGACCTCCAGATCTCGTTCTCGAGCCAGAGGGTCATACCAAGTCTTCTGCTTTTCTCTGGCTTCCGCCAAATGATTCTGAGCCAAAGCGGTCATCTCCTGCAAACGTTCCCTCATTTGTAGAACATAAGAGACAACACTGGTAGGCTCTTTCTTTTCAGGACTCCCTTCCCACATCTCCTGGAGCAGAGCCAACGGGCCCCTGACATCACGGCCATACAACAGCTCGAAGGGGAAAAACCTGTGGAAGCCTGAGGGACTTCCGATAAGCAAAAAGCAGATAGGGCAACCATTGATCCCAGTCTTGGCCAGTCTCACTCACAAACTTTCTTAACATCTGTTTCAAAGTCTGGTTAAACCGCTCAGTCAACCCATCTGTTTGGGGATGGTAGGGAGTAGTACGCAGACTCTTAATTCCTAAGAGCTGGTAGACCTGCTTCAACAAGGTAGACATGAAATTGGTGCCCTGGTCGGTTAGAATTTCTGCTGGAAATCCGACCCTGGAAAATAACTGGACCAAGGAAGTAGCCACAGGTTTCGCCTTCACAGATCTTAACGGAAATACCTCTGGGTATCTGGTGGAATAGTCCGTTATTACCAGCATGAAACGGTTCCCTGCATGACTCCTCTCCACTGGTCCAACGACATCCATTCCAAGCCTCTCAAACGGAGTACCAATAATAGGAAGTGGTTGTAGTGGTGCTCTTGACCGGACATCTGAGGGACACCTTCTGACAAACAGGACAGCTTTTACAAAATCGGGCCACATCTGCCTTCAAACCGGGCCAGAAAAAACACTTTTGATTCTTGCAGTAGTCTTGTTTTTCCCCAGGTGGCCAGCCCAAGGAATCGAGTGACTCAGATGTAACACCATCTCTCGAACACACTGTGGAACCACAAGTTGTTTCTGGACCCCGATCTTCCGATAGAGTATTCCCTTCGTTATCACATATCTGGCTGTATTGTCATCTAGAGACTTCTCTCTTACCTCTGCAGCTCTAGCAAAGCACTCCGTGAGACTAGCATCTTCCTGCTGCATCTGAACGATGTTGGTGGGCATCTGGAAGTTCACAGGCAAGTCACAGGCCATATTTTCAGAAACTGTACGAGCAGCATATTTTACCTTCTCTTGTCTTTTTCCTCTTCTCGTCTTCCTCCTCTTTGACACCACGGTCTCAATCTCTGCATTGAAGAAAGGTAAAGTACTTAGTGTGTGTTCAATCCCTCTGACTGGTTCAGCCTTTGCTCGGGTCACCACCACGTGACACTGTCGCATCGGGTGCAACAACTCCAACAGCACTGGTATATCTCGACCCAGAATCACAGGAAAAGACAAGTTATCAGCCACCCCCACCTTCACCAGATAAGTTTGTTCTTCTATCTTGACATAGACACTGGCGGTAGGTAACAATCTCTCATCGCCATGTACACAGCAAATAGGCAATTTGTTAACTGTGCTGATCAAAGAGGGTGATATGAACTTTCTTCTAACCAGAGTCTGATCACTGCCGGTGTCAATCAAAGCAGTCAATTTCTCACCATTTATCTCCACATTGGTAGTTCTCAAAGAGCTTGGGGATTTAGTTACCTCCCTCCTTGGTACAAAACATAGCTGGGTAAGCTGAGCGGAGATTTTTGGACAATTGGGTTTAGTGTGCCCTTCTTGACCACACAGGTAACATATGGGAGGTCGTTTAGGAGCAAAATTTAATTTGGCTGAAGTAGGTTTCCCCATGTAGGGCTTACCAGACCCCTCCACCTTCCTTTGCTGAAAATGGGGCAGGTCAAGAGAATGGCTGAACATTAACAGGTTTCCAAGCCCACGGCTTACTCTTTCCTCTAGCTGCAACAAACACATCCGCCAAGAGACGCTGCTTCCGCCACGTGTGCTGGGATCTCTCTCTCGGACCCACACCTGGAGTTCAGGGGACAGCATTCTAAGATATTGCTCCAGGATGATGATTTCACTCACCTCCTCCACTCGCTTCCTCTGAGGCTGGATCCACTTTCCAAAGAGTTCCTTGAGCCGGTTATACAGTTCTATTGGACTCTCTGTGGGATCCACTAATAAGGAACGGAACTTTTGTCGGTAAGTTTCAACATTGACATCATATTTCTTTAAAATAGCACACTTCACTTTGTCATAGTCAGTAGACTCGTCCACGTCCATAAGGACGTAGGCTGCTCTAGCTTTACCAGTCAGCAAAGGGATTAAATGCCAAACCCAATCGGTTTTAGTCCACCTACAAGCAACAGCAATCCGTTCAAAAGTAACAAGAAAGTGTTCCACATCATCAGTGTCACTCAGTTTCTCCAATCGAGGCATCTGAGATAATGGTGGGCCTACATTGTTCCCAACTTGAGCAAAACTCTGCTGATGAACTGAAGCCACAGAGTTTCCATCTGAATCTAAGCGATCCACATCGGGCCTTCCCTGGAACTCCCGGTTAACATCAGGTAAGTGAGGATCAGGAGAGGTGCGTGCTTGGACCTCCATTTGCAAAAGACCAAACTGGTGCTGGAGAGCCTTAAACCGTCGCTCCTGATCCGCCTGCTCCTGCTGTCTTGCAGTCTCCCGGCCTTCCGCCCTGGCCATGTGGACTCGAAGCAGATTTGCCAACTCAGTCACCGAAACTTCTCTGTCTCCTGTTGCCTCGCCTCCTTCAGCTCCTTCTACAATGGCCTGATCCTCCTCACCCCTTTCTTCCTCTTGCTGCAAGGGAGGAGCTTTAGGCACACCTTTCTTCAAAGTACGACTCATAATAACAGGGGAAAAAAAAACAGCCACGAGGGGCAGAAAACAAATACTGCTTAGTGTCCTTGACCGACTGAAGCATCCCACCGCTGCCACCATATGTGAGGGACCGAGAAGTCAGGAACAAGGAACACCAGCTTTGTAATGAAAAAATGGGGTTTATTTGAACCCAAAAAGAAAAAAACAACTTTACAACTCATAAACTTCTTACAACAAAAATAAACAAACAGAAAATGAAATCCGGAAACAATTAAACAAACAACCAAACAAACTAAAGCTGACCTCTGAAATGAACAAAGCAACAGCTTATAAAGGAAAGGATGGGCCCATTACAAATTAAGAGGGAAAACAATTTAACTACTCATTCAACATACAACCTTACATAAATCAAAATCAGGACAAAAATAGAAATATATAGTAAATAAAATTAAGCAAGCAAAATGCAGTCAAATACCACAAACGTACAACTAAAGAAATCAATTAATAAAAGATATTAACATTCCTTCCTCCCCGGACCACTCCCAGCAATGGTATGTCCGGGCGGAACCAATAACCCTTAAATCTCCGTTCCTGCCCGGACTCTAATTCTCATCGCGCCAGGATACGGCCGTCACTTTCCCCACGCCAGGATACGGCTGCAGTGGACCATGCCTGAAGGTCACCGGTAAACTTAAACTCAAAATAGAGACAAATATAAGTGACAGATACAATGTAACTAATTTGCGTGCACTTCAAATCAGTAACAAAGTAAATAAAAATGTGTTGTAAATGTAAACTTAACAATAAAGAATTAATGGATGTTGTTTGTTCCGTGTAGTTATTGTCCCATTATACTAAACAAATAAATGTGAATGACAAAATAAGGAAAGAAACTTAAGGATTCTGAAATGAATAAATTAATGTCTGTGTAAATGAATGTGTGTGTGTGGGAGCGATGACACAACATTACCGCTCTTGTGCGGACTCCACCTGGGCCGTCACACTTCTCATTAATCAGTTTTACCAGAAGGGTTGTGGTCAAATGCGTAAACTTCATAAAAACAGCATATTAACTGAAGATATTCCACAGCTTTGAAATGCAAACAACATCTTTTCTCATTTATTATCAAGAATAGAATGTTAATATTAGCAATATTTATAATATGTTTAATACACAAGGCTGATGAAAATACTGGAGAGGACACAATAAAGAATGGGGACAAAATAACATGTTTTTTTTTTTAAGAAAATAATATTTAATATCATAATAATAAAAAGAAGAAGTTTCTGTAGTTGTTGAGACTGTAATCTGGTCACTTTATTTTAATAATCTGATCTCTCAGAATATCCTGTGGGATAGATAGAAGTCCAATTAAGTTCCCCCAAAACTACATTATTACTTTTTACTCATGATTATATTAATATAATTTCGGATAAAAGTAGTAGCTAACATGGCCAAGCTAGTAGCTACGTAAGTGTAACTTGGTGACCTAGACCAAATACTAATATAGACCAAATGAAGAGAGCTAGACTGATTGTTATCTAGCTAGTAAGCATATTAGCAGTGTACAGATTAAAACATATATTTAATTAAGGTTCAATTAAAACAGTCAACAAAAGAGCTGCTTTCATGTGGTCATAATGTGATGCATGTTTCCATTCTAGAAAACGAACTACCTTCCTCCTGTTCTGTGATCTAGCCAGCCAATCAAAATTGACCACATAATCTCTGATTGGCTGAAACTCTGGCACATTATAATGCTGTAAACTTGTTGAGCAAGAACATGGTAAAAGCTATAAGTGCACGAAGAGTGGGTAGAAGAAGAGAGTGTGTGATATCTTGCACATGCAAAAAACAGTGGAATTACATACATTTCAGAAATCTGTGCAAAGTCACATTCAAAGATACATTTTATTCATGTACAAAATGTATTTTTGTTTGCTCAAAATGAATTCATCTTTGCAAGAAGATACATTGCTTTACAAAATCAAATCAAAAATATAATTTTGAACGTGCAGAACATTTTTGCGTGTTCAGCATAAAATCTTGCACCCTCAAAATATAATTTTGCATGCGCAGAATTGTGGCGCATGTATAACTCCATAAAAGCACAGCACATGGCTTTCTAACCAGTTTCCAGGTTAGTGAAACTGGTGTAACAACATTTAATATGCAATTTCTCTGTATGTAGCCATGAATAGATCTTTCATTCAAGCTGTCAAACCACAAAAAGTAATACTTTTTACTGAAAATACATTGTGTAGGCTCTATGAAAGATACTTATACACAATATATCATCCAGTTTCCACTTCGTGGCACTTCAGAGTGTTGAATCTGAAGATGGTTTAATTTAACTGAATTACCGTTTAAAATGTTTTAATATCCAAAGCACAGCATGAGTGGCCTGTGTAGGGAGGTGGTCACTCTCCAGCTCGGACATTATTCTAGCTTTTTCGGCACAGACTGGTGGGATTTACAGGTTAGCTTGTTTTCAGAGCGACAGCAATTGAGGTATTAGAAGAACAATTGCAAAGCATACTTTATTGGACACATCCCATTAAACATTCACAGTGCTGTCGATAAAGTACACTCATGGATTGAACTAATCCTCCTTTGGCAGCAATAACCGCATTGTTTTTGTTGGAAAGCAGCGGCTTCCTTCATAATGTCCTGCCATGAATGCCATACCTGATTAATGTTTTCTGTAGAGTAGACTCATGAACACAGATGTTAACCAGTGCCAATGATTCCTTCATGTCTTTATCGGTCACTCTAGGGCTCTTTTGTACCTCATTGATCATTCTTCGGTGTGTCCTTTGAGTCATCTTGACTGGACGGCCACTTCTAGTGAGAGTACCTATAGTACTAAATCATCTGCATTTATAGACAGTGTGTCTAACTGTGGACAGATGAATATCTAACGGCCACTTCTAGTGAGAGTACCTATAGTACTAAATCATCTGCATTTATAGACAGTGTGTCTAACTGTGGACAGATGAATATCTAACGGTCACTTCTAGTGAGAGTACCTATAGTACTAAATCATCTCCATTTATAGACAGTTTGTCTAACTGTGGACAGATGAATATCTAATGGCCACTTCTAGAGAGAGTACCTATAGTACTAAATCATCTCCATTTATAGACAGTTTGCCTAACTGTGGACAGATGAATATCTAACGGCCACTTCTAGTGAGAGTACCTATAGTACTAAATAATCTCCATTTAAAGACAGTTTGTCTAACTGTGGACAGATGAATATCTAACGGCCACTTCTAGTGAGAGTACCTATAGTACTAAATCATCTCCATTTATAGACAGTTTGCCTAACTGTGGACAGATGAATATCTAACGGCCACTTCTAGTGAGAGTACCTATAGTACTAAATAATCTCCATTTATAGACAGTTTGTCTAACTGTGGACAGATGAATATCTAACGGCCACTTCTAGAGAGAGTACCTATAGTACTAAATCATCTCCATTTATAGACAGTTTGCCTAACTGTGGACAGATGAATATCTAACGGCCACTTCTAGTGAGAGTACCTATAGTACTAAATAATCTCCATTTATAGACAGTTTGTCTAACTGTGGACAGATGAATATCTAACGGCCACTTCTAGTGAGAGTACCTATAGTACTAAATCATCTCCATTTATAGACAGTTTGCCTAACTGTGGACAGATGAATATCTAACGGCCACTTCTAGTGAGAGTACCTATAGTACTAAATAATCTCCATTTATAGACAGTTTGTCTAACTGTGGACAGATGAATATCTAACGGCCACTTCTAGTGAGAGTACCTATAGTACTAAATCATCTCCATTTAAAGACAGTTTGTCTAACTGTGGACAGATGAATATCTAACGGCCACTTCTAGTGAGAGTACCTATAGTACTAAATCATCTCCATTTATAGACAGTTTGTCTAACTGTGGACAGATGAATATCTAACGGCCACTTCTAGTGAGAGTACCTATAGTACTAAATCATCTCCATTTATAGACAGTTTGTCTAACTGTGGACAGATGAATATCTAACGGCCACTTCTAGTGAGAGTACCTATAGTACTAAATCACCTCCATTTATAGACAGTTTGTCTAACTGTGGACAGATGAATATCTAACGGCCACTTCTAGTGAGAGTACCTATAGTACTAAATCAAACTGTGACCTGATGAATATTTGAAGAATAAGTTCTTCAAGATAACTTTGTAACCCTTTCCAGCTTTATGCAAAGCAACAATTCTTGATTGTAGGTCTTCTGATATCTCTTTTGTGAGGCATAGTCCACGTCAGCAGATGCTTCTTGTGAATAACAAAGTGTTTGAGTGTTTTTTATAAGTGTTTGAATGATGTATTCAATATGTACAAGAACATATTTGAAGTTGTTTTCAGAAATGTAAATGCTATTACTACATTTAGGTGGTCAAAGCAATTTAATATCTTTACAATTCAGTATAACTATTAACTGTCATGCACATGCAAAACAACACTGCATATTGCATTAGATTCCATAAACAAGTCATAATCAAGAGATGTCAAATAAAACCAGAAGCTTGTGCCTGCAGCAAGTTGAACACAAAAGTTGAATTAAATTTTCATATTATATAAAGCTAACTAAAATATGTTATTTAAACCATTTACATAACAATGACTATGTGCACACTGTTTAAAAATGTAATAGGTCGGTTTTTTTAAATAATAGCTTCTGTTTATTTTGTTTGATTCAGTTATGCTCGCTCACCTCGACACAGATGCGCATTTCCGCTCAGGTTGTGATGATGGCACGAAACGACACGATACGACCACCAGATGGAGTCAAATTCTACCCTTGGTATCACATTTACATTTATGCATTTGGCAGATGCTTTTATCCAAAGTGACTTACAGTGCACTTATTACAGGGACAATCCCCCCGGAGCAACCTGGAGTTAAGTGTCTTACTCAAGGACACAATGGTGCTGGCTGTGGGGTCCGAACCAGCGACCTTCTGATTACCAGTTATGTGCTTTAGCCCACTACACCACCACCACCACTACTACATCTGGATATGATTGTTTGAGCTTCACTGCACACAAAGGCAACAGTTGACACAAAACATCTGAATTCCTCTGAAGTGAAAGAAACTGCAAATTGACTAACAGGAAATCTGAGGCATATTAGCTCGGGGTTATAAGAGCAAGACTGAAAATAAAACACACATAGGTCTAAATATGTAAATCTGCTTTAGCTGATTGTTTAATCAGAAGTCCAGAAGTGGAGTTGCAACTTTCCCTGCCGTCCAGCCTTTGTTCCAAACATGTTGGTGAATGATTTCAGCTACGGCGACTGTAGCCAAGAAAAACATAAGAATAGCAAGTCCAACTCCACCAAACATCAACACTCGCTCATTTACTGACAGATCATCTAGAGAGAAACAGAGAGAAGACATTCATAGTTGAGTTTTACAGATTCAAAGTTCAATACTTACTGTTAGGGGTTCAAATAACTACATACATTAAACAGAATGAACAGTAGAAAAATGAATTACATGTCAAACAAAAGACAAATCTTGACAGCATTGTGAAGATGTGACGAGTCCCGACCTGCTGTTTGTACTTTGATGGCTTCGTCGAAGAGCAGGTTTGGTGTGTCAGATTTAGTTCCACAGAAATAAAGCCCCAAATCTGACTCTGTTATTCCAGAAATAATCAGACTGACGATGGTGATCCAACGATCTGCATTTAATTTCAGACGACTGCTGTTTCGATTGAAGGTCATTAGAAGTTTTCTTCCCGTTGTGTCGGTCTCTGCAGAAATCAGTAGAGTTAGATTTTTATTATTCTGGTGATACCAGGCGATTTCATTTCTGTTTCTCATGCTGCAGTTCAGGGTGATGCTTTCTCCCATCTGAACGTTCAACAGATCCGAGGACACTTCTAGAGACACATTATAATACAGATCAGTTTAAATCATGTTGATAACTTATGTTTGAGATTATTTATATGTATATTAATCACATAGAAGTTTGAATAAGAATATATTTACCACTGGAAGTGATTTGCATAATCCAACAAGAAACAACACTGAAGAAAAGTAATTGATCCATTGTGTCTGTATTGTAACATAAATAAATACAGTATGTGCTGTAAATGTTGTTCACTGTTAGTTTATATTAACAAATGTAGTTAAATAACTTTAACAAATGCACCTTATTTTAAAGTGTAACAGATATTTGTGGTGTTAATGGTTGAAAACTAAAACTAAATAAACACTAAAAAGAGCCATTTTCAAAAAAATATATATATGAAATAAAAACTATTTGTGTGCAATTAAAACTATAAGAAACTGTACCAAAAAACAAAACCATATAAAAATATAATCAACAGATGTGATAAAACATGTCAAATTTGTGTTCATGGTGATTCAGGACATGCACTGATTGAGACAGGGTTAGTGCTAAATACTGTTAGCAGGGAAGATTAGCTTCACAAATCATGTTAATTACCTACTTTAATCTTTGACATTTTGTGGCTACATAAATAAAACCATTGCTAAAATAACAAACACACTATCTGCCTTTAAACTGAAAATCATACCATAACTCACATTTTGTTGATTGTTCTTTCAGCGAGGAAAGTCTTGACAAATGAAGGTAAATGAAAATGAAAGTAAGGTGTGTTCAGTTTCTAGTCCAGTGCAACAAGAGCAATAAACAAACACGCTTTCTCCAATAACTCATAACTGTGACATTATCTTGGGAAAAACAAAGAAATAGTAAGTACAAATAGAATACAAATCTACTTAAGTACAGTAACAAAGTAGGACTATTACTCTAAACTTCTGACTATATCAGAGATTATTTAGCAGAGACGGGCCACTTCTATTAAAATGGGAGAAATTGGAACACTCAACCTAGAAGCTCTGAGCGTCCAACGGTCAAAGGATGTAGAAAGGAAGTCCCGCCTAACAGGTAAAAGAGCCAATCACCTTTCAGAAACAGACATCGCCTGTCAATCAACTCGAGGACATGCATGCACATTTGCTATACAAGCTGGGGAAATTTAGTTGTTTTTTTTTGTGTTATCTGAGGTAAAAAAACAACATTCATGATTCTGGAGTCAGATTTTATTGCTGATTTGAAATATGTTCTTTGATCACAATCTTGACCATCCGATTTCTGTGTTACTGGGCGGGGCTACAGAAGTGATTAAAGGTAAATTGATGTTTTGTTGTTTTGGCAGCTTGGTGTTGAGTACTGAAACTTACAGTATGTTTTATAATGACCTCTTAAATTTCAAAAGATCAAGGAAAATTTGATTCCTCATGTCATGACTCCTTTAACTACAAAAATATTTGACTTTAAAATGTGGGGACTTCTGGAAACACTTTTAAATGATTCCTCGAATCTGTTTTTTTAATAAACAGTTCACTGTCCTTAATGAAATAATTCAGTAATATAAATCAGACTTCCCTACTCTTCTGATCACGGTAGAAAAGTTTGTTTATGGTGAGTGTAATATCAATCCAATATACAAATGATGTAAAGGTGCGTACACACTGCCAGCGACATTGCGCGCGACAGAAGCGACAGCCAATAGGAGAGACGACGGGAGAGCTCACGTGATCGCTCTCTCTCTCTCTCTCTCTCTCTCTCTCTCTCTCTCTCTCTCTCTCTCTCTCTCTCTCTCTCTCTCTCTCAGCTCCTGCAGTAACGGAAAGATGGATGAAAGGCTAATTCTTGCTGTTAGAAATTTTCCAGTGCTCTATGATATGTCTCTTCCCACGTACAAGGACATTTTAAAGAAAAATACTGCGTGGAAAGGTGTATCTGAGATCGCGGGGATTTTATGGACCCAGACAGACCGGCGTTTGCATTTTCGCCGCAGATAGACAGCCGCTATGGCAAACAGCACGCCTTGTTTCTCATTCATCTTTGATATAAAGCATTTTATGTACTGATTCCATTTATATTTAGTCTTTTCCCTCCAAAATGTTTGTTTTTAGTGGCAAGAAAAGAGATTCGCTGTCAACAGCAATGGAATGACATCCGTGAATGTCATTTATAAACGTTACTAGGCAACCAGTAGTGGGAACGCCCACTAGCGACTTCACCGCCAGCCACTGGCGACCTGCAGCGATAAAGTCGCTGGCAGTGTGTACGCACCTTAAGTAAGACCTGTCTTTTCTCAGGTGTCTGTTGAGCTGAACCCTGGATTGTAGCCCCACTCCACACTGCCCCTGGAGTCAGTCTGGTGCATGAACGGGCAAGGTGTGGACTGGCCTGTGTTTCTAAGCCAAAGTTCATCCGGCAGCCTGAAGGTGGAGCCAGAGAGAACGTGCAGTAGAGCAGTGCATCTGTCACATTAAAAATGTGAAGTGTTTTCTTTACAATGATACCAAACCTTTTTTTTTTTTTTAGAGTTATAAACCTTTTAATTTTGGGTATGCCACTGAAACAGGAAATCTTTAAAAACACCTACAGAGTTTAAAGGGTTAAGTATCTGATCTAGTGTATTTTTAAATTCCCTTTTATTCTCATCTTAGTGATTTCTCCTCTCTCTCTCTCTCTCTCTCTCTCTCTCTCTCTCTCTCTCTCTCTCTCCCCACCTGTCGCTTATCCTCTTTCAGCCATCACTGTGGTATCACTCCAGCGCTGTTTTAGCTCTTGTGTTGGACACTATTACAGCACTGCACAGACTGAGACAGAACAGCGCTCATATGGGCATCTGTCAGACGCTCTGGCCATCTCCGGAAGGAAGGACAGTTTTTCCTGTGAATTTTGTATTATTCGTTCAGAAGGTTTTACATTCAGTTTTGGCAAGACGGCACTGTATTACTATTTCTTTTTCTGCATCATCATTTTCTGTGACTATTATTTGGCTTCAACCACCTTAACGACTGCAGTCAAGCTGTGTTTTGATCATTTCATCCTCAGGTGTGCCGTCTATTATTTTTTAAAAACTTGATACTTTTCAAGAAAGTTAAGATTCTAAGTTTGAAAATCTCTGTCTGACATTGTCAGAACGTTCATCAGTTAAAATGTAACCAGCGACCATGACGTTATTGTAATTCTGAAGTGTAGACTGTTTGTAATGTTGGGTGTAATCCAATTTAAAAAGTAATTAGTTACTGTAATCTTTTGACTTTTTGGTAAAAAATGTAGTGTAATGCATGACATTTAAAATGTTTGTAATCAGATTACTGGTACTGAATTTCAATTTAATTTTAAGTACATTATATGTTTATTCTTATTTCTAATATATTATTTACATTTATGCATTTGGCAGATGCTTTTATCCAAAGCGACTTACAGTGCACTTATTACAGGGACAATCCCCCCGGAACAACCTGGAGTTAAGTGCCTTACTCAAGGACACAATGGTGGTGGCTGTGGGGATCAAACCAGCAACCTTCTGATTACCAGTTCAGTACTTTAACCCACTACACCACCACTACTCCATTTTTGTTATTGATGTAGAATACATGAGTCATTGTGAAGGAGAAATGTGAAGTGCTGAATTTATGACTTCTGTTACAATGAACAGAATTATAGACATTATTTTGAATTTGTTGAGTGGAAAAGTCTTTTAGAAAGTAATTAAAAGTAAATTCATTAGTAATGTGATTGTAAGTGGATCACCCAAACAGGGCCAAAACTATAATGCAATATATTTTGCTGCTTTGCAATATTATTCCCTTCAGCAAGTTTAGTTAAAAGCTAAGCTGTTTGGCTTTTTCCTGGTAATCAGAAATCTGATTTTAGCTGTTTTTTTGCCAATCTGTTTGTTTTCCAGGTTGTTTCAGCAATGGGTCTGTTCTGTTTCTCAGATGCTCTGGATGCTTTTGCTGACATTTTGCCGTATCAGCTTACCCTGAGCTTGGTGACGGATGCTGTTTTGGCCAATCAGTGACTCTGAAAGAGTTCGAGGGGCAGAGCTTAGTCAGGTGAGAGACTTTATAACACGTCATTTAAATGCTGATATATTACAGTGGAAAGAAATGTTCATCTCAATGAAGCTTTTAAAAAGCTCACTAATTTTGCGCATGTCTTCTACCTGTTCGAACATGTAATGGTACTTAAGATACACTTTAAAGTAGACTTAAACGTTCACAATCTATAGTTTCAAAGATGTCCATCCCAGAGGTTTCTTTCCCCAAATTAAGATTTTTAGAAGAATATTTCAGCTCTGTAGGTCCATACAATGCAAGTGAATTGTGACCAGAACTGTGAAGCTCCAAAAAGCACATGACTCCAGTGGTTTAATCCATGTCTTCAGAAGTGATATGATAGGTGTGCGTGAGAAACAGATCAACATTTAAGTCCTTTTTTACTCTAAATTATCCTCCCTGTCCAGTAGGTGGCGATAAGCACGAAGAATGTGAATTGCCAAAAGAAAATAAGTAAAATGCTTAGGAGGTCTGTTTGAAAGTGGACATTTATAGTAATAATAATCAAAAAAGGACTTGAATATTGATCACTCGCGGCGCACACAGAAAAATGTCCTCTCGCAAAACAAGCACAGAAGTCACTTCTTTTTTTTTTATGTGCATGCTTGCATGTATTGTTCCCGCCGAGCGGGCTTTTTCAAGTGCAGTATAATCACCTCAGGTGAGTCTGGTCCCGTGTGTCACCGGACCATGTTGACACTTTAATTTTGCTCATCAATAATGCATGCTCGGAGTAAGTAGCCTAGAAAATTAATATTTTAGGCTAGGTTTGCCAATTTGTTTTTCCAATGCATTTTTCCCCCGTTGATCATGAAGGCTATTTTCAACGATGTGCCGACTACATCTTTTCATTGTGCACGTCACCTATCCTAGTTATTTTTGTTTACATCGTAACTGTTTTTGGTTAACGTTCTTAACCGAACAGTTGTCATATTAGATCATAGGCTAATGCATTTCGTGAAATAGGTGCAACTTTTCAATGCTTTTTCTCTCTCGTAGATTTGGCTTACCTGTTTGGCTTACTTTCCGCAGGTGCTTCAACACCTGTTGTGTTTGAGTCTTTTCCTGTCCCTCTTTAACAACTCTGTTTCTTCTCTGTTCCTCTCTCAGCTGCTGTTTTCTGATCTTCCTGTCCTGACGTCTCTGCAGTCCAGTCCAGCCATTGGTCTCCTGCTGTCTGAGCTGCAGAAAGCTTGTGCTTCGCTGGACCTGCAGCGCTGGCCCCCAGTTTCCTCTCTCACGGGCCTGAACTCGGCGAGGTCACGGAAGCCATGGAGCATCTGCGCAGCCAGGATGATCTCTGCACTTCATCTGATGAGGATGATGATTATGACTAAGAGATTATGAACGGATGCTCTACCATCCTCTGTTCAGAGCTCAGGACTCGCTCCAGCTCTGGTTAGCTGTCATGTCCGAATAGACCGTTTCTGGAGAACAAGCTCCACTGCATTCACAGCATGTTCCCACTTCTTATACACTTCTAAAATGACTGAGAAATGTCATGTTTTTTCATTTCTGTTTGTGCATTTATTCAGGAACTTAAATTATGAATGTTGAGCTCTGTTGGTGTGTGTATGAATCTGAATAAACCCATTTAAATGTGCTGTAAATTATTTATTTTTCATGGTAAGGTATTTAAAAAAAATGTCCCACTCCCTGAAAGATATTATTGAAATATGTTTTTTGAGATATCTCACTCTGTGACAGCTCTAGACTCTGTAAACAGCCAATAAAAATGTTACGCTTTCTGCTTGTCAATCATTTTGTGCATTCACATAGTTTTGTATTTTTTTTGTTTTTATAAATATGAGGCTTAATGCCATTTTTATGCCATGTTGTTCATAACAGTTGTCAGATGAGGGCGCTATTTTGCTGCTGTTGTTTTTCACCGTTTCTGGATGATGTCGGCCTCAAAGCTCATTTCATATCTTTGGAGTTTTGGAAAGAGGGGGCCCTTACAGCACCTTAATTAAATTGGGGGTTCCGGCTTGCAGATAATGTACTTCGGCTTCATCGCATGCACGTGAAGGTGTTCATGTTAATTAGGAGTTATTGGCCATTGGACGGTTACAGACAGCGTCAGAATGAGCTCATTAATATTCATGAGCTAAATCGTCGAGATAATTTGAGTTCAAGTGGTGTCTAGAGATGCTATTCAAGTCTTTCTTGGAAATACTTTCAGATTTGAACGTATTAGTTTGCCTTTTTTGTTTTAAATCTTAATTTGGTTGAATATGCGATTCGGAACGTCTGTTTCAGCGCCAGCCATCCTTAGTTTGACGAAGGAACCATATGGAGGCCGTTTTGCGTCAGACTGAGAAATGAAGTTTACAACTTTAAAACTCAAATAACACGAGGTTCAGTTGCATGTTTTATGTTCAGTAATGTTAAATGTAGATTTATATAGTATATTTTCAAAGCAGTCTTTAGTTTTAGTCGTTTTAAATCAACATTTTCTGTCAGGCTTTGACGGTTATTTTCTTTCTATGTAAATGTTGTTGTGATTTTTCCAACGACAAATTACTGTTTTGTTTAATAACGTGATTCTTGATCCGGACATTTTTCTAATAAAAAGAACTTCTCATATAGCAAAACTGATGATGATGATAATCTAATGCCATTTTCTAGGTTTTGATGGATTTTCTAATTCACATTTGTGATTTCCATCTTTTTATTACAACGGTTTATGAGTTCTGAGGCGATTTCCCGCTTTATTGCTTCCGTGTAGATCTGTAAAGATTCATGTCGCTAAAAGGTTCGTGTTTAAATAGTCGTTGAAAGAGTTTTCTGCTTTTACAAAAGCGTAAAGTTTTTTGCGATATTCTGCCTGTTTTCATTCTAACGGCCTTTTATGGATACAATTGGTGTGCGTGATGACGTCATGTCGGATACGTTTTGGTTTATCGCAAAATAAATCTGCCCTTAAGCCGTTTCCATTCAGAAATGTGTGTTTATCGCTAATTCGCATCACAGATGTCCCTAATGTTTTTCCTCTGAAGTTTTGGTAAAATGGGGAGAGTATTGAGAAAATTCATTGAAATTAGCAGCTTACATTTTAATTTCACAAATAAAAGCAATCAGATGAGGAATTGCAATCAAAAGGGAGCAGTTGCCTTTCTGATTGGACTGTATTATTGGTCCTATCGCAGGTTTTCACCGGTTCCGACCCGAAAGTGGATCGTCATGGCCCTGTTCAAGCTGGCAATCTGCACCAAGTATTGGGGATATTTCTGTCTCCGTATAAGGACCATCAATCGATGTGTATATACGGTTTGCACAGCTATTAAAGAAAAGGTAATGATGCAGTCTAACATCAGGGTTTACATATGATACATTCCTGATATTAAATATTTTGAACCATCATTTAATCAAAAGCATCATCACAACTGCATTATGTCCCGCATATTTCAGCAGTAAATATGATACAAAGTAAAACGTTTTAAAATATTCAAAAGCTTGTTTTCTGAAAGTGAACTCTGCATTGGACAAATAGTTCTGATGGTTTATAGTCTTGAAACAAAGTGCAGAACATTCTGAGAATAGGTCTAAAAATATATATTTTTCATTTGGTAATGTATCTTATTTTTTATGCTTTTTTTTCCTTTTATTTTTTTAATTCAACGCTTTTTTCGTTTGTTAATTTATTTAATGCAGAGAATTTTGCCACATTTTTTCATGCTCAAAAGAAAATGCATAAAAAAAAAAAAAGGCACTGATGCTTTTCTCCTAGTATTGTATTTATTTTAATTTTAAAACATCTTCGTGCACATAATGTTTTGTTGTCCCTGACTGCCTTCTATTATTTTGAATGGTGTGGAAAAGAAACATAAATGGATGGATACTGCAATTAAATTAATCACAAACAGTGGCCATTCATTTGTTCAATGTGCACGAGATATTTGTGTTGCCACTCCTGGAAGTGTCACGTTTGCAGATCGGCTCTACATGCTGTAAAGATCAATCCATAATCACATACAATTAATTGGCTTTCAATCCTGTCGTCATAACACAGGCTAACGGTCATGTGACGCTAAATGTTTGCTTAATTGCCAATTTTATAGACACGAAGTGTTTCCAAACAAGCCTTTCACAACATTTGATGTGTCGACATAGTTAAATGGATAAATATTATGTCGACATTTGTGACTTTCTAGCAATAATGTGCTTTTCCATCAGCTTAATTTTGATGCGCTAAAACTATTTTCGGCAAAAATCCTTGGATGGAAACGTAGTTCGTTAATGATATCAACATAAATGACCTCGGACCATCGCTTCATGTCATCTACACACTCCGATGAGGCACTTTAAACAAAAAAACAGTCGTTTTGACCCTGTGAAGTATCGGCACTATAGAGCCACATGTTTTTATGCAACTTCTACAAATGTAATACTGAAGTTGCTGAGACTATACGCTGATACGGGTGAAAACACTGCAGACCGGAAATGGAAAACAGGAGAATCGTGGAACACTTCTGCGTTCAGGAAAATGGAGAATCGAAAAAGTGTTTTTGATGCATCACATATAAGAACAATTTCGAATTTGTTCTAATTAAAAATAATTTTCAGTTTTTGGCCCAGTTTTATTTCAGTGCATAATAAAAAAAAATAATCAAATTTGACATGAGAATTTATACTTTTATTTCCTGAAGTATTATTATTATATTATTTTTATCACATTAAATTATTTCCTATATTTCCACATTTATTTATTTTTACATTTGCACATAAATGTATTTATTTACTGATTTCCACATGTATTAATTTCTATATGTGTTTGTTTGTATGGTAATGAGGGGGTGTGTTTTCTACTTCAGGCAGAGTAATCGAGCTCCGAGTGCTCCAGAGTGAATCTTACAGGCCTCAGTGACAACTTGTGCTTGACCAAATGAAATTCAAGACTACAGACTTGAAATATATTCACAGGTGAGTGTGAACGTGCTTTTAGAAATGTAATAATGTACCTGTGAACAGATCAAGTCAAAAAGGGAATGAATAATCTTGGCTGAATGAATAAATCTAAACATTAAACAGGCCTAATGGTTTCATAGCACTGTACCTTTTTATTTTTTATTTTAGGGTCAGTATCCTTTTACTACTTGATGTGTTTTAAATGTGATAAGAGGTCACCACCTTTATTTTATTTGCTATTTTTAATGTTGAATTGGTGTGACTTTGTAATAACATAAAGGCTCCAATGATTTTTAAATTATGCCTATTGTGGAGAACTGACAGCACACACTGTTAAAGTAGTTTTTCGTGGGTTATCTGAAGGGATGCACCGATCCGATACTGGATCAGTATCGGCTCCGATACTGAAGCTTTTAGACAGATCGGGTATCGGTCCGACGAGCCTGATCCAAATCTGATACTGTGTATTAGTCATGATCATTATGGTCAAGCTCCAAAAATGACATAAAAGAACCATTATAGTAGTTCATATGACTCGGGCGTTTTATTCAAAGCCACTTGAATAGTCTGTGAATCACAAAAGGCTGTTTAATAAGTAAATGTATAAAATGCATGCGCAGCTCCAGTGCGTTAGTGAATGGTGCTGCTCTGTTTACACACACACTCGCGGCTATTTTTAGCCTTCACAGTGGTGCTCAAAATTTGAGCGCTACTCACGAGCAACATCTCAGATGTAGATGCTCAATAGTTCGGTTCACTTATGCATTTAAAGGTTGTGCTTTAAATCAGTAGGCACAGATTTATCTATTAATGGAACGATCTACAAATCTGTCGCCATAAATGGCAAAAATGCAAAAAAGAGGGCACAGTTAACAGATCTGTGAGTATGATTTGGTGCGACGCAGGATGTGAAGAGAGCCCTATGTCCCGGTCATGATGACTTCTGACCCTGTCAAACACAAACTCTTGTGTCGGTTGTGATGTGTAATCATTCCACTGAAACCATGACGGTACAGCGCAGATTTCAAAGCATTTCACAATTCCTGCTGTACTTACTGCTGTATGTCCTCATCTTGAATATACTGTCCACAGACGAATGGGGTTCCTGGTTGACTTCCTGGTTGACTTATTTCACTCAGGATGGCAAGGAGCCATGTATTGTATCACCTTGATGACTGCATAACCAGATGGGGTTACCCTAGCAACCTGTTCCCTCAAAATAACTCAACACACAGCCATTAATGTCTAAGCTGCTGGCAACAAAAGTGAGTACACCCTTAATGGCCCTTTTAGCCATTTCCCCTCCCCGGTGTCATGTGACTTGTTAGTGTTACAAGGTATCAGGTGTGAATGGGGAGCAGGTGTGTTAAATTTGGTGTCATCTCTCTCACACTCCCTCATACTGGTCACTGGAAGTTCAACATGGCACCTCATGGCAAAGAACTCTCTGAGGATCAGCCTGTCAGTGCTCAGACCATACGCCGCACACTGCATCAAATTGGTCTGCATGGCTGTCATCCCAGAAGGAAGCCTCTTCTAAAGATGATGCACAAGAAAGCCTGCAAACAGCTTGCTGAAGACAAGCAGGCTAGGGACATGGATTACTGGAACCATGTCCTGTGGTCTGATGAGACCAAGATAAAGTTATTCTGTTCAGATAGTGTCAAGCGTGTGTGGCGGAAACCAGGTGAGGAGTACAAAGACAAGTGTGTCTTGCCTACAGTCAAGCATGGTGGTGGGAGTGTCATGGGCTGGGGCCGCATGAGTGCTGCCGGCACCGGGGAGCTACAGTTCATTGTGGGAACCATACAATGCCAACATGTACTGTGACATACTGAAGCAGAGCATGATCCCCTCCCTTCGGAGACTGGGTCGCAGGGCAGTATTCCAGCATGATAACGACCCCGAACACACCTCCAAGGCGACCACTGCCTTGCTAAAGAAGCTGAGCGTGAAGGTGATGGACTGGCCAAGCATGTCTCCAGACCTAAACCCTATTGAGCATCTGTGGGGCATCCTCAAACAGAAGGTGGAGAAGCACAAGGTCTCTAACATCCACCAGCTCTGTGATGTTGTCATGGAGTGGAAGAGGACGCCAGTGGCAACCTGTGAAGCTCTGGTGAACTCCATGCCCAAGAGGGTTTAAGCAGTGCTGGAAATTAATGGTGGCCACACAAAATATTGACACTTTGGGCCCAATTTGGACATTTTCACTTCAGAAGTTTTTTCGTTTTATCAACAACAGTGTAAAAATGGCCTTTTGATTTTAAAGCAATAAAAGTTATCAATGCTATATTGTCATTTTTGTAACGTTCACTAAGTTTCTTTAAATGAAAGTAAATAGCTGAGACTCAAGGGCTTCATATTTGAGTAATGAAAATATTGTTTCATGCATTATTATAAAATGTATGAAATAAAGTTAATAGACTAGCTGATTATTCAAACCTGTAGATTTGGAAATAAATGTGCTTGTGGTTTGGCCAGTAACTTTTTATTAATGGGCAAGTGGAGGTATTTGTTTCACTGTTTTGGGATCAAACCTGTGCTGATATTTGCGATTGAACCAGATACCGAAACATTCGGTTGTATGAAGCTTCGGACATCATGGATCACGCTTATCAAAAAATGAATCGGGCTGCTGTAAGCAATAGTTTTTCATGGAAATGTATTTAAAAACATTTCCTTCTCAATGAAAGATATTAATGAAATAAGTGTTGATGTCTCACCGGTCTCTGTGATGACTCTAGTCTCTGTAAACAGATAAAAAAAAAAGGGCCTGCTGACCACCGTCTCTGAGAACGAGCAAAATGATTGACAGACAGAAAGCGTCATAGTATTGAAGCGAATTATTGAGGCTTAATGAAATGTTTATGCAATGTTCATTACAGTTGTCAGTTGAGGGCGCTATTTTGCTGCTGTTGTTTTTAACAGCCGTTTCTGCTCGTGGCAGTCTTGATAAAGCTAATTTGGTATCTTTGGTGTGCGGGGTTTTGGTAAGGGGTCGTGGCTAATCCAGCGGCTCAGCTTGTCAATTCTAGAATGGCTAAAATCGCTTACAGCACCTTTTAATGTGAAAATGATTTATATATTTTTTTAACACAAGCTTCGATATCAAATGTCACATCGCTACTATTCGGAAGTTTTTGAAACCGGATGATACTGCCTTTTATATTTTCATTTAAAAACGATTTGCAATGTTTTGAAATGCTCCGATCTGAGTGGTGAATTCACTAATACGTTTTGCCACTTTTGCACTTGGTATTTCAATGCAAAAATCTGTCTTATTCACTACCCAAACTAATCTAGTCCAGGCGCTGTCAGATCTGATATTGCACTGCGTCTTGAGTATTTAAATGGGGTCATTTTCCCCTTTCACACATGCATCCAGGTAAATTACAGGAAAATTGTTGGGTTGCCTTTACTGGTAAATGTGCTGTTCACACATACCATCAAAATGAACATTTAAATGTACTAATGATACTACTTCTCATTAAGGGAAATGGCCAGAGCTAAATTGACCAATTATTTTCAAAAAGGGTTCACACGTGACCTAACCTGAAAATACAGTCAATTGTCTGGAAAAGGCTGTATGTGTGAAAGGGGCTATTGTCACTCCTGTTTAAAGGCTTGTTATAGGTTGCGCTTCACAACATTTGTGCCGTTGTCTGATCTGCATAATTCCTTTAGTGAATATTAGTTTGGGTTTATGGGGCCGCCTGGATGAGTGTGAACATCAGCTGCATCCATGTTGATGTTTTGTTTTCTCACAACTGTCATAATGGCCAGAGAAATATTTACAAAAAGATCTTGGTGCAGCTTTTTAATGATTTCATTTTTGTTGTTTTTAGACATGCAAGTGAACACACATGAACCAACTGATAACCAGATTCTAAACACAAAATGACAGATACTGCAGCAGTTGTATGTATATGGTTTCTCATCTCGCAGTACCAGAAATGTACAATTTGAATTCAGCTGGGCATCACATTCACTTTTAAGGGTTCTCCTAAAAAGTTTCCATTTGTTGTTCACTTGTATTTGGTGGATTGCATTATCACATTATTTGACATGATTTATCTTAGATTCATCTTTTACATCTCAAAAATAGAATAGAAAGAAATTTTTATATTCACTGTAACAACTACACAATGTAATAAGTTAAATGTAATGTTCATAATATATATAGTTGAAGTCAGAAGTTTTCATTAAAATGCATTTTTAACCACTCCACATATTTCAGATTAGCAAACTATAGTTTTGGAAAGTCGTTCATGACATCTACTTTGTGCACGAGTAATTTTTCCAACAATTGTTTACAGACAGATTGTTTCACTTTTAATGGATTATATCACAATTCCAGTGGGTCAGAAGTTTACATACACTTAGTTAACTGTGCCTTTAAGCAGCTTCTGATAGGAGGTGTTCTGAATTGGAGGTGTACTAGTTGATGTATTTTAAGTCCTACCTTCAAACTTAGTGCCTCTTTGCTTGACATCAGCATCATTAGGATCACATCAGCTAGGAATACCAAGGGTTCACTCTAAGCAAGGAGAGTCTGCTATTAGCCATTATGCCAGCCGCAGCTGGAACCAGCTTCCAGAAGAGATCAGATGTGCTTCTACAGTAGTCACATTCAAATCCAGACTCAAAACACATCTGTTTAGCTGTGCATTTACTGAATGAGTACTGTGCCACTGTGTGTCCGACTGTTTGAACTGTATTTTATTTTATTTAATTTTATATTCTAAACTGTTTCAATTATTCTTATTTTTTTTTTTATTATTTTAATCTCTTCTATGAAAAGCACTTTGAATTACCATTGTGTATGAAATGTGCTATATAAATAAACTTGCCTTGCCTTGACATCATGGGTAAATCAATAGAAATCAGCCAAGACCTCAGAAAAAACATTTGTGGACCTCCACAACTCTGGTTCATGCTTGGGATCAATTTCCGAATGCCTGAAGGTGCCACATTCATCTGTACAAACAAGAGTACGCAAGTATAAACCCCATGGGACCACGCCGCCATCATACCGCTCAGGAAGGAGACGCATTCGGTCTCCTAGAGATGAACGTAGTTTGGTGGAAAAAGTGCAAATCAATTCCAGAACAACAGCAAAGGACTTTGTGAAGATGCTGGTGGAAACAGGTATACGAGTATCTATATCCACAGTAAAACGAGACCATTATCGAGATAACCTGAAAGGCTGCTCAGCAATGAAGAAGCCACTGCTCCAAAACCACCATAATAAAGCCAGACTACAGTTTGCAAGTGCACATGGCGACAAAGATCTGACTTTTGGAGAAATCTCCTCTGGTCTGATGAAACAACATGACCATAATAACCATCGTTATGTTTGGAGGAAAAAGGGTGAGGCTTGCAAGCCGAAGAACACCATCCCAACTGTGAAGCATGGGGGGCAGCATCATGTTGTGAGGGTGCTTTGCTGCACGAGGAACTGGTGCACTTCACAAAATAGATGATAGATGGCATCATGAGTAAGGCACATTATGTGGATATATTGAAGCAATATCTCATGATATCAGTCAGGAAGTTAAAGCTCGGGGTCATTGTCCATTTGGAAGACCCATTTGCGACCAAGCTACGAAAATCTTTGGGCTGAACTGAAAAAGCATGTGTGATCAAGGAGGACTACAAACCCTGACTCAGTTACACCAGTTCTGTCTGGAGGAATGGGACAAAATTCCAGCAACTTATTGAGAGAAGCTTGTGGAAGGATCCCCAAAACATTTGACCCAAGTTAAACAATTTAAAGGCAATGCTACCAAATACTAACAAAGTGTATGTTCACTTCTGACCCACTGGGAATGTGATGAAACAAATAACAGCTGAAATAAATCATTCTCTCTACTATTATTCTACATTTCACATTCTTAAAATACTTCAGCTTTTTTATATTGCTAAATTTAAGTTTATTACTTTAGAGAAATATTAGGTTACGTTTTTATCTATAATATTTTATTAAAAATGTAATAATTGTGTAAATGGGACCTGCTCCATCATTTTGAGTTGCTTTGACCCAGAAACACATTTTGAGCTTCATGGACTGAATTAAAAAATGAATGTTTCAGCTTTATTATTATATAATTAAGTTTATAATCATTAATATCCTCTTCAGTGTCTTTGGCTCATGTATAAATACAAACATGAATATATAACTTTGATTGTAAGAGCCATAATTTGAATAATTAAAATGTAACACTAAAAGGTACAAACATTTCAGTAGATATTTAAATTAGTTTGTTTATGTTATCTAAGTCAAGCAGTTCCCGCTGTTTATTATAAAATGGTTTTCCCCGTTTATGTATTGGTCTGTCTTAATGCCTTTAAGATTGGCATTTCCTGAATGATTGGCACCTTTCCTTAAGAACGTAAGAAAGACGGAACAACACAGTTTTTGACCGGAGTTTATCGAAGTTTATTTTTGTTCCTGTTAATTGTGCAAGAATTTTCAGTAAATGATTGAAATTCAATGAAGACCCGAGTCAATTCTTTGCTCATGAAGAAACGAGACAGTAACGAAGGATTATTGCTACTACATTGATTATTATTATAATTAGTGGGATACTCGAGTACTCACAGCGCTTCACTTTTTCCACATTTTGTTATGTTACAGTCTTATTCCAAATGGATTAAATTAATTATTTTGCTTAAAATTCTACAAACAATACCCCATAATGACAACATGAAGTTTGTTTGAAATATTTGCAAATTTATTAAAAAGAAAAAAAATCACATACACAAGTATTCACAGCCGTTGCCATGACACTCAAAATTGAGCTCATGTGCTTCCTGTTTCCACTGATCATACTTGAGATGTTTCTATAACTTGATTGGAGTCCACCTGTGGTAAATTCAGTTGATTGGACATGATTTGGAAAGGCACACACCTGTCTATATAAGGTCCCACAGATAACAGTGCATGTCAGAGCACAAACCAAGCCATGAAGTCCAAGGAATTGTCTGTAGACCTCTGAGACAGGATTGTATGGAGGCACAGATCTGGGGAAGGGTACAGAACAATGTCTGCAGCATTGAAAAACAGGACAACAACCCCAAGCACACAGCCAAGATAACAAAGGAGTGGCTGCGGGACAACTCTGTGAATGTCCTTGTCTTGAACCCGATTGAACATCTCTGGTGAGGTCTGAAAATGGCTGTGCACCAACGCTCCCCATCCAACCTGATGGAGCTTGAGAGGTCCTGCAAAGAAGAATGGGAGAAACTGCCCAAAAATATGTGTGCCAAGCTTGTAGCATCATACACAAAAAGACTTGAGGCTGTAATTGGTGCCAAATGTGCTTCAACAAAGTATTGAGCAAAGGCTGTGAATACTTATGTACATTTTATTTATTTTAATAAATTTGCAAAGATTTCAAAAACTTCTTTCATGTTGTCATTATGGGGTATTGTTTGTCGAATTGAGGAGAAAAATGAATTTACTCCATTTTGGAATAAGGCTGTAACATAACAAAATGTGGATTAAGTGAAGGCTGTGAATACTTTCCAGATGCACTTTATTTATATATTTAAATATATATGCATATTAGTAGTAGAGCTGGGCGATATTTTTCAGCAAGTTGACTATATTCGATATCTCGATAATTATGTATTTGCTCTAAAATGGCTCAAAAGTGTTTTACTAAGAATATTTAATATAGACGACCAATTAAAACAAACTATTGGCAGACATTCAGTCCAATATCAGTCAATCTCTCATGTGTTATATATATATATAATGGTACATAAACTAGTTTTAATGTGATATTCAGTATGTGGAAAACATGTATTGAGTATTTTAAAGTTGTATGTAGTCTCCCCTGTTTTACTGATAATCAATATTCAGCTAATTAAGAGTCTGTGATATATGATTTATTTTTAAATGGTTTGTTTTGGTTTTGGGGATACTGTATTAATTTGATATGTTCAGGTCTTGGAAAAAGTCTTAAATTTGAAACTCTTTAGCAACCTTGTTAAAGCAAGAGGAGTTTTAAAAGTGTGAAAGAGATTTTGAGAGCTGCGTGTGGAGGGAAAGATTATCAGAAAATAAACATTTACATTTTGGTCTGTTTCTCACACAGAACTATTGTATGATTTATACTGGGATAACACACAAGTCTTGCACAATTTTAGTCCAAAAAATCAAACGCTGATACATGACTGTATTTAATATCTATACAGAGTATTAATCTGTTTAAATGTTTTGAAAATAACCAACAATTATTCACATTGTGACATCAAATAACTAATTTCAGAGAAACTTAATCAGAGGAAAGATAAAGATTTGTTGATGAATTCATCTTAACATGGAGAAGGCTCTCTTTTTAATATTAATGTATGAAAAAGACTTCGTCATTGGACACATGCCAAGGCACGTCAGCACGTCCTGTTTAATATTCATGAGCTCGCTTTCGCCATAGTGGGTTTCTGTAATTTGCGGGAGAAAAAAACGGTTCAGGTGGATTTTTACACGGTTTGGTGCAAGACAAGCGACACCTGTGAGTATCTAAACATTTAAAACTTGTAATTTGATTATTTAGACTACTTTTATGTACTTAAATGCTTGTAGTCCCGTAAACTAGGATTAATCCGTCGAGAATGTTTTAAGAACAACGTTAGTACATCAATTTAGAGCTTTTTGATTGTTTTTTTGGCCGTTGTTAATCAGTGTAGGCTAATCTGAGACAACCGTCCAATTTGAGGCGTTTAAATGAGAAAATAAAGACATTTCTCACGTGAACTGTGTCCGTTAAATACACCGATGGATGAAGTCAGTCACAATCAAATCAGATCAAACTTATTCAACGGGTTGCTGATATTTAACGCTCATTCAAGGATTTGCAAACACCAGTTTGTGCTGATTTCCCGCTTTATTGTTTCAGTGTAGATCTGTCAAGATTGATGGCGCTAAAATGTTTGTTGAAATAGTCGTTGAAAGGGTTTGCAGCTTTTCTCGTCGTCAGTGATTGTAGTTTGATGTCGCAGACGGACTTGCAGTTCCACATTTCACCACATGAGGGCGTCAAAGGAAATAAATGTGGCAAAAGCTTCATTTTCTCCTGTTGTTTTGTGAATCTGGTGTCAGAACATGAGCAGAGAGACTTTCCTGTGAAAAGCGGATTATTTTAGGATTATAAAGAGACTCTGAATAGTTTTATTGTCCACAAACACTGTTCTCGTGTTTGATTGGATGATGGAGAACTCATGATAACAGAGGGAGGAAAAATATCCGCGTATTTTGAAGGTTTTTCGGCTTCTTATTGACGAGAATCTCAAAACTCTTCACACAGTCTCTGAGTGGGGCTTTAATTTTGAAGTTTGTATTTGTAAGTAGTTTATAGTTTGAAATGGTCTGATATTATTATGAATGAGACCGTCAGTGAGATCTGTAGTTGTCTGAATGACTCCCTTTGCTCGGATCCTTATTTCGGTATCGCTTCTCGGCCTTTTGGCTAAGATCAAGTGTAGTATCTGTTCTTATCAGTTTAATATCTGATACGTCCCCTATCCGGGGACCATATATTAAATTGATTTTTGGATCAGGGAGATGGAATAGGGGCTTGCTCCGTCCACTCCACGCATCGACCTGGTATTGCAGTACCTCCAGGAACGGTGCACCCCCCTAAAACTGTCAACAATAGAACTGAATAATTGTGTATATGATGCATTAACTTTGAGTGTAATATTAAATGCTCATATCGATCTAATGTAAATCCAGTTTGTGTAATAAAATCGCACAGAAGTTTTATTCGCGCTTCAATCAAACATCTCATCTATAACAGACGCGAGATTAAGATCAAAAACACATTTCAGTGTTAAATTATATTCAGCAGTAAAATCTGAAGACACTGGAATCATAAAATGTGCTTCTTTATCTCTGATAACACTAAACAAACGCAATTCTCCCGGCTTGTGTAGCTAATGCGCATGCGCGTTCTCTATTTGAATGACAGGCGATATCAGTTTCTGAAATGTGATTGGCTCTTTTACCTTTAAGGCGGGACTTCCTTTCTACATCCGTTGACCGTTCCCAATTTCAAAACTAGTCTCTTATGGAGGACCTAATGTGACAATATTACAAATAAATATAAAGAGTCCAGGATTTTTATTCCGGTGCATCATTAAAAATGTTTTGCATATAAATTAACTAATTATCAAATCTGAAGTAGTTATACTTTTATTTCCTTAAGAATGATTGTATTGATTTATTTCCACATATATTATTTTCTATACTTATATGTTTATTGATTTATTTGTACATTTGCACATAAATAGGAAGATGGGATAGAATAGGGTTCAAAACAGTGTTACTATGAATGCAAACTTTAATACAGTGAAAAAGACTGTAAAATAAAATATTTGACGCCATGAGTGTACCTTCATTTACTATTATTTTGAATGGCCATGGAATATGAAGCAATGTGAAAACAATTTAACATTTTAACTTTTGCTGACCTATTATGCTTCACAGAGTTAATGTGCGCTTCTAAATCACTTGTACCTTTATTAGCAACTGACACACAAGTGCAGCTTTACATGTCATACATTCCCACGGACCTCCACATGGACGAAAGCATGGGAATATTTTGTGCAAGTAACAAATCAGATATCTCTGCACCAGAAAAATCATAGAGACATACGTACGGGTTGACTTATTTCACTCAGTTTGGCAAGTACCCATGATAAGTATCACCCTGGTAACTGCATAGCAACCACATGGGCTTACCCTAGCAACCAAGTAACAAATTATATATCTCTGCACCAGAAAATAGTAGAGGCTACCAGTTTGACTTATTTCACTCAGTTTGGCAAGTACCCATGATAAGTATCACCCTGGTAACTGCATAGCAACCACATGGGCTTACCCTAGCAACCAAGTAACAAATTACATATCTCTGCACCAGAAAATAGTAGAGGCTACCAGTTTGACTTATTTCACTCATCATGGCAAGTGCCCATGATGAATATCACCCTGGTAACTGCCTCGCAACGAGATGTGGTTACCTTAGCAACCAAGTAACAAATCACATATCTCTGCACCAGAACAAAGATTTCAGGTTTTGTTCATGGGACTCAGGGTAGCAGGGATCTATCTATCTATCTATCTGATAGACTGAATGGTCATATAATCTTTAAACTTTTAACTTTTAAAACTACTACTTAAACTTATAACAACTTCAAACTAAAAACCTTCAAATTTTACAACTACTTCAAACTTTATTGCTAGGCTTTTTTAAGCCAACCTAAAGTTTGTCCACAAACTTTTCAATCTAGAAATAAATAAATACACGTGGAATTAAAAAAATACAGTAATACAAAAGGAAATAAAGCCAAGTACTAGTTTATCTGATATGAAAATGTTTTATTTCGTAGTACACTTTATTAATTTTTTTTACAATTCCTTGCAAATATTTTATTTTTAATATTGTCACTTTAGGTCCTCCATAGTCTGGAGCTCAAAGCTGATTGGTCCGTGTGTGTGGCTCTGTTGTACACTGACTCAAAACATTGCAGCAAGTCACATCGCAATGCATCATCGGTTACATTCCTTGTAAACTGGGTGTAATTGTAAATATTTGTTAATAACATGTAATAACAATGTGTATTAGTCATGAAGTATGTGTATTTGAATGTGTATCACCATCGACGTGAATAGTAGTGAGCAGAATGACTCCTCTGATTGGCTCGCTTTAAATTCATACTTACCTGGCAGGGGAGACACCATGATCATGAAGGTGGTTCACCCAGGGTGAGGCTCAGTCATTGCACTCCGACTGTGCTGACCCCTGCGAATTCCCCAAATGTGGGAATCTCGACTGCATAATTTCTGGTAGTGGGGGACTGCGTTCGCGCTCTCCCCTGATCATCTGGTTAAAGGCAGATTAAACATTTATTTATAATCATATATAGCATGTATATTTAGTTCATCCACATTGAAGTATTTTCAATCATGAACTGATCGTTTAAGGTTCTTTTTATGCATCTCAATCACGTTCAAGTTGTGATTTTGCCCCAAAATTTTATTTTGCTTAATTTGAGTCATTCTGCGGAGGATTTGCTCCTATGCGTTGGATCTTTGTCTAGCTGTATAATCCAGTTGTGTTTGAGCTTCAACTCATGGACTGATGACCAGATGTTCTCCTTTAGGATTTTCTGGTAGGGAGCAAGTCACCCAGAAGCAGCAAAGCATCCCCACACCTTGTTGTTGATGTTCTTCTTGTGCAATTCTGTGTTTGATTTATGCCAGATGTAACGGGACCCCTGTCTTCCCTCACAGTTCCACTTTCGACTCATCAGTCCACAGAACATTCTTCCAAAAGCTTTGAGGATCATCAGGGTGTGTTTTGGCAAAGTTCAGACTAGCCTTAATGTTCTTTTGGGTTAGCAGTGGTTTTTGCCTCGTCACTCTTCCACGGACGGCATTTTTGCCCAGTGTCTTTCTGATAGTGGAGTCATGAACAGTTTAGTGATGCGAGAGAGGCCTGCAGTTCCTTGGATGTTGTCCTTGGCTTTTTGTGACATCCTGGATGAGTTGTCGCTGTGCTCTTGGAGGAATTTTGGAAGGTTGGTCACTTCTGGGAAGGTTCACTACTGTGCCACGTTTTCTCCATTTGGAGTTAATGGCTCTCACTGTGTTTCTTTGGAGTCCCAGAGCCTTTGAAATTCATCAGTCTGGAAAGGGTTACAAATCTATTTCAATGAACTTTTTCCTCATTTATGACATTTCTTTCGACCTTGGCATAGTGTTGTGCTGGGTGAGACCTTTTAGTCAACTTCATGCTGCTGAAAATGTTCTCTTTAGGTGTTGATCTGATTGAACAGGGCTGGCTGTAATCAGGCCTGGGTGTGTCTTGTCCAGCCGAACCGCATTAGAAATGTAGTTTCATAGATTTAGTAAGGAAGGGGGCAAATACTTTTTCACTCAGGCCCAGTTGGTATTGGATAACTTCTTTGCTTCATTTAATAACTGTATTTTGTGTTTACTCAGAATATCTTTGTTTTATGTTAGATTTTGTTTTAATGTTTGAAACAATTTTGCATTCGATACTCAAAGTGAAGAATTCAGGTTGGGGGCAAATACTTTTTCACAACACTGTGGGTCGATGGTGGAAGATATTTTATTTATTGAATGTTCAGATATTCTAAAATGAGACCAAAATTATGGAAAACAAATCAAATATTATCCTAAGTTTCTATTAGGGCTGGGTATTGATTCAGTTTTCCAGATTCGATATCGATTCATAATTGATACTAAAGTCCCGCATTATGTACCAAATCTTATTAGGATTTTGGTTCAACAAAAACTATATCTGGGATTTTATTTATTTTGGACTCTTTGTCTGTGCCCACCATTGCAAAGAAAGAATAAGAATTAGTTTTTTTGACATTCTAAGAATCAATTATAAAAACTGTCTTTCCCACCATATTAGTTATCGGTATCAGCAAAATCCACT
Source organism: Xyrauchen texanus (assembly GCF_025860055.1). Classification (NCBI taxonomy): domain Eukaryota; kingdom Metazoa; phylum Chordata; class Actinopteri; order Cypriniformes; family Catostomidae; genus Xyrauchen; species Xyrauchen texanus. Next base: position 1,905,105 of record NC_068301.1, on the reverse strand, counting down.
ATCGGTCGAGCTCTAATATGGAGGATTGTAACGGAGTCACCATCACTGTTTATGGACCACTAAATCATGATTATTAATGCAAAATATTATAAAGAAAAAAACACACATGTATGTCATATATATATATTAGCTAGACATGCTTGAACGCGTGTATATATACTTAACCTTTACTGATTGTTGAGTTCAATAATCTATTAAAATGATGCCGATCAATACTTATGGCACTATATTTCACATGCTTTGCAGTTATGTAAGCTTACCTGTCCAATAAGATTCAATCTTTATTTCTAACAAATTCAATCAAACTTTTTTTTAAATGACTGTATTTACAATAATGCCACGTCAATACAATATTTCTATCTGTTTCTATTTATCCTTTTCCCTCCATATCGCTGTCATATCTGTCAGTCTCTCTGTCTATCATTTAGTTCACCCTAGCAACCAAACCCCATTGTCTGCCAATCAAAATGCCTATTATGGTATCACCTAATCAGATTGTACTACAGAGATGAGTTGGCTTGTTTGAATTGGGTGAGTTTTAGATAATTTTGTCATCCAATGTATTTAATTTATTTTGTTGATCTGCAATCCCCGTCTCGATGCGGCTCAGCTGAGGGAAGAAAGAAATTACATGGTATCAAATCCTTCTTCAAAGTTTATTGTTCAGCATTCGGTTATATGATCCAGAAAAAACACATTGCACTGGACCCCCACCAATGAAATAGTTCTTTACCTTTTATGGGGGTGACATGCATGTTTGAACTATGTGTGAAACGTGAGAGTAGAGACAAGAAACACCCAACAAAAGAAGTTTAAAAGAGGCCTTCATTATTCCACATTACATCACCAGAGAAGTTGTTGAGAAGCATTAATTATTTCACAGTGAGCAATCAGTCTTCAAGTATCATCATAGAAACTACTAAGCCATGCCCTAGCAACCATTTAGAGCACTCTAGCAACCAAACCCCTTTGAGTTCCATTCAAAATCAATAAGATGGGTATCTCAGGATCAGAATGTCATAGAGACTTCCAGGTTGACTTATTTCACTCAGGATAGCATGGAGCCTCATTAAGTATCACCTTGGTAACTGCCTAGTTACCAGATGGGGTTACCCTAGCAACCAAGTAACAAATAACATATCTCTGCACCAGAAAATTGTAGAGACTTCTGGGTTGACTTATTTCACTGAGGATGGCAAGGACAGGGCTGTTAATCAGATGGTCGCTGGTTCGAACCCCACGGCCACCACCTTTGTGCCCTTGAGCAAGGCACTTAACTCCAGGTTGTTCCGTGGGGATTGTCCCTGTAATAATTGCACTGTAAGTCGCTTTTAATAAAAGCATCTGCCAAATACGTAAATGTAATGTAAAAGCATCACCCTGGTAACTGCCTCGCATCCAGTTGGGGTTAGCCTAGCAACCAAGTAACAAATATATCTCTGCACCAGAACATCGTAGAGACTTTCGTGTTGACTTATTTCACTCAGGATGGCAAGTACCCATGATAAGTATCACCCTGGTTATTGCTTATCAACCAGATGGGGTTACCCTAGCAACCTAAGTAACAAATCACATATTTCTGCACCAGAACTTCTGGTTTTGTTCATGCGACTCAGGGTAGCAAGAATCTATCTATCTGATAGATTGAATAGTCATATAATCTTTAAACTTTGAACTTTTAAAACTACTACTTAAACTTATAACAACTTCAAACTAAAAACATTCAAACTTTTACAACTACTTCAAACTTTCATGCTAGGCTTTCTCAAGCCAACCTAAAGTTTGTCCACAAACTTTTCAATCTAGAAATAAATAAATACACGTGGAAGTAAAAAAATACAGTAATACATAAGGAAATAAAGCTAAGTACTAGTTTATGTCTGATATGAAAATGTTTTATTTCTGTGTACACTTTTTAATTTTTTTTACAGTCTTTGCAAATATATTTATTTTTAATATTGTCACTTTAGGTCCTCCATAGTCTGCAGCTCAAAGCTGATTGGTCCGTGTGTGCGGCTCTGTTGTACACTGACTCAAAACATTGCAGCAAGTCACATCGCAATGCATCATCGGTTACATTCCTTGTAAACTGGGTGTAATTGTAAATATTTGTTAATAACATGTAATAACAATGTGTATTAGTCATGAAGTATGTGTATTTGAATGTGTATCACCATCGACGTGAATAGTAGTGAGCAGAATGACTCCTCTGATTGGCTCACTTTCAATTCATACTTACCTGGCAGGGGAGACACCATGATCATGAAGGTGGTTCACCCAGGGTGAGGCTCAGTCATTGCACTCCGACTGTGCTGACCCCTGCGAATTCCCCAAATGTGGGAATCTCGACTGCATAATTTCTGGTAGTGGGGGACTGCGTTCGCGCTCTCCCCTGATCATCTGGTTAAAGGCAGATTAAACATTTATTTATAATCATATATAGCATGTATATTTAGTTCATCCACATTGAAGTATTTTCAATCATGAACTGATCGTTTAAGGTTCTTTTTATGCATCTCAATCACGTTCAAGTTGTGATTTTGCCCAAAAATTTTATTTTGCTTAATTTGAGCCATTCAGCAGAGGGTTTGCTCCTATGCGTTGGATCTTTGTCTAGCTGTATAATCCAGTTGTGTTTGAGCTTCAACTCATGGACTGATGACCAGATGTTCTCCTTTAGGATTTTCTGGTAGGGAGCAAGTCTATGGAGCCAGAAATATGCCAAAACAATTAAAATTTTGTATATTTGAATTATAGACTTTTGAATTATAATTGTGATTTTTGCCAAATGTAATATTACATTGTATTTTAAATAGGTTTGAATTTTTATATTTACTCCAGTCCTGGACATTTTATATTTAACCAAATTGAATTGGGTTTTTTTATGGCACAATTTTATAAATCTGTATTTTCAAACAGCAAATTTTTATTTCTGAATTCTTACACTGTAAATATCCCGTTTTAAAAAATACAGCTTCAAGTTTTCAAGATGGAGAAAAAATTCAGATCTATAGAAAGTGGGTCAGAGGTCAAGCGTTCCACAGGGAAGAGTAGAGGGTCTCGGAAAAGTCGAACGGAGCATTTTGGCCAATTACAGCTCGAGGTGCAATAATTCTCTGGTGCGAAGCGTGATTCAAAAGGTCGCCATTCTGACCATGAAGTGGTTCTTAAACTTTTATGATTAATATTTTTATGGTTAGCACATTCTCCGCATATGAGACATTTGTCTGAGCGGTCTCTGGTATTTGTTTTAGTATAAAGTATATTTAGTATGAAAGTGATTATTAAGAGTAAGCATCACATATAACTCAATAATTCATGTAATTCTGCTTCTGTGATCGGACTCCACATCAGATCCAAGTCGGATGTTATTTCAAACACTTGTTGGTTTTTGTAAGTGAGTTTTGAGCTCAAGACTTGAACATCAGGAATGATCGTTCAGATGTGTGTGATTTAGCAGGCGTGATTACAATATACGATTCATTTCATGCAAATTGTGGCTAATTTACACACGAACTCCAACAAACGTTACAAACACATTATGACTGTCATTCACACATGTACACATCCCTATTGATGTTCAGTCATTATGCCGTTTATATTTAGTTTGAGTCCGAATCATTTTAAACTGAACATTTCACGTGTTCTTGTCATAAATCTTCAAAGCTGCAAAATAAGTTTAAACAAGCAGCATAAAAAGGTTCGATTTTGGGTAGAGATGCACCGATCGACCGGCCAGGGACTGGAATTAGCCGATTTTCCACATGCTCGGACCGGTAATCGGATCAACAAACCTAATTGGACATTTGTAACACCATCACCCAGCTGAAAATGGCCATTTTTAAAAAAGAAGCTAAAAAGTGAAAGCAGCTAATGCTAGCCAGAGCTCAGAGACAGCCACAAGTCAGCAGCCTCTCCTATCATTCCTTTGTATGAGCAGCGAAAATACCAAAGCAATTACAAGTAAAATGATGGAATTCATGGCCCTGGATGACCAGCTGTTCTCCATAGTTGAGGACAGAGGGATCAGAAATCTGATAAATGTCCTCGATACAGAGTATGAGGTACTTTCCGACATCGTGTTGCCCGAGTTGTTTAATCTCGTGTCATGTCACACACGAAGCCTGTTTTCTGTCAACATTTGGGTACACAAATCCGGGAGAGGGGAAGGGGGTTGCCCAAGAGGTCCTCGCTGCAGCCTGTAGCACGATGACGTAGCTGGATGGTCCAATACGTACTGGACGCTTTGTTACAGCTTTGTTAAATTAAAACCGTTTCTATATGTGAGTCCTTCAATATATTTACATGATGTTTAGCCTTCCCCCCCCTGGCTGTTTTGTTTTTCTCTTTATATATGTATTATTGTAGTTTTGACTGTACATTGACTTTGTTTGTTTGAATCTTAATAAAAATAAAAATAAACGCTGTTACGCTTTGTTGTGGGGACTTCCCGCCAGGCTATGTTGGAGATGGAAGGAAAGGAATCCTTCGTGCCTTTTACTCGACCAAAGACTTTGAAGTTTACTGCTCAGCAGACTGCTTCATCAGTGACGGCAATCACTATATCCCAAAGGACAACTATTTATAAATATAAATGTTCACTTTAGTGACAAGCGCTTGATCTGACTGCTGTGATCAGTTTGTATATTAAACTTAAAAACAGTTGTTGTTTTTTTGTTTTGTTTTTAATGTACGTACATGTCCTGCAGACACTGAAATAAAAAATATACTTCTGGTTTAAAGTTAGGTTTAAAATCATGTGATTTAAAATGTTGTAAAATGAACTATCCAGTACGTATTGGACCATCCAGCTACGTCATCGTGCTACAGGCTGCAGCGAGGGGTGTCTCGGGTTGCTGGATGGCAGAGGCAGGCTAAATACATACAAATTGTGCTGTTGTGATTTAACAATTTTTCCCACCGTGTCCGATATTAAAATCAGTGCGACACACATTGCAAAATGCGTGGGCATTGTCGATATGGCTTCGGGATATGAAATTCAATTCTTCCATCCAGCTGTTGATAAATGTACATGTATATTTATTTTTTTTCACCGGAGCACCAGCTGAGTCTTCTCCTCCCCTCTACCAGTGATGCTTGATTTAACATCCCGCGTCTACTGCCTGCGCGGATCTCAACAGCGCAAATGGGTTGTAGGTTGCCAGATTGTGGTCATAAATGATTTGTAATGTGTATGATGTGTCGATTGTGTGAGTAGGATGCGTTTCATTCAAGATATGGCAACTGGACCACCTTGGAATATTATATTGATTTGATTATTCATATAACGTGGTTTGGGCCATACAAATTACGGGAGTTTTTTTGGGAGAAATAACAAACGGGAGACTCCCGGGAAAAACGGGAGTGTTGACACGGGATACGCAAGCCGTTCCCGAAGCAGTGCTCCGTTTTACAACTGATATTTGGACATCTAACGTAAGTTGAGCGTATTGGACACTTCAGTTTTTCAGATCTTTGGAATTGTTTTGTTAGACGAGTAGTAATAAAGAGAAAAAGGTCCATTTATAAAAATAGTGGAAAATGACATCTGTTATATAAAGCAACTCATTTGCAGTTAATTGTTATTTCTACGTCTTTCTAGTCACTTTTTTGAGAGTTGTTTAAGTGAGAGAAGATCCTGTAACTTAGTGCAGTTTGGGGGAAATTGTAATGTTTAATAATTTTGCATTGAAGAAAGGTAGATTTTGTTTGTATATGTGGTCAATAATAGTTCTTAGAAAGAAAATCGGACAAAATCAGTATCGGCAGGTCACACTTGCAAAAAATCGGAAATCGAAATCGGCTAAGACAATTGCAATCAGTGCATCTCTAATTTTGGGTAATGTTGATTATTGGTTGGTATTTCAATGCAAAAATCTGTCTTATTCACTACCCAAACTAATCTAGTTCAGGCGCTGTCAGATCTGATATTGCACTGCGTCTTGAGTATTTAAATGAGGTCATTATCCCCTTTCACACGCAACCAGGTAAATTACAGGAAAATTGTTGGGTTGCCTTTACTGGTAAATGTGCTGTTCACACATACCATCAAAATGAACATGTAAATGTACTAATGATACTACTTCTCATTAAGGGAAATGGCCAGAGCTAAATTGACCAATTATTTTCAAAAAGGGTTCACACGGGACCTAACCTGAAAATACAGTCAATTGTCTGGAAAAGGCTGTATGTGTGAAAGGGGCTATTGTCACTCCTGTTTAAAGGCTTGTTACAGATTGCGCTTCACAACATTTGCGCCGTTGTCTGATCTGCATAATTCCTTTAGTGAATATTAGTTTGGGTTTATGGGGCCGCCTGGATGAGTGTGAACATCAGCTGCATCCATGTTGATGTTTTGTTTTCTCACAACTGTCATATTGGCCAGAGAAATATTTACAAAAAGATCTTGGTGCAGCTTTTTAATGATTTCATTTTTGTTGTTTTTAGACATGCAAGTGAACACACATGAACCAACTGATAACCAGATTCTAAACACAAAATGACAGATACTGCAGCAGTTGTATGTATATGGTTTCTCATCTCGCAGTACCAGAAATGTACAATTTGAATTCAGCTGGGCATCACATTCACTTTTAAGGGTTCTCCTAAAAAGTTTCCATTTGATGTTCACTTGTATTTGGTGGATTGCATTATCACATTATTTGACTTGATTTATCTTAGATTCATCTTTTACATCTCAAAAACAGAATAGAAAGAAATTTTTATATTCACTGTAACAACTACACAATGTAATAAGTTAAATGTAATGTTCATAATATATATAGTTGAAGTCAGAAGTTTCATTAAAATGCATTTTTAACCACTCCACAGATTTCAGATTAGCAAACTATAGTTTTGGAAAGTCGTTCATGACATCTACTTTGTGCATGAGTAATTTTTCCAACAATTGTTTACAGACAGATTGTTTCACTTTTAATGGATTATATCACAATTCCAGTGGGTCAGAAGTTTACATACACTTAGTTAACTGTGCCTTTAAGCAGCTTCTGATAGGAGGTGTTCTGAATTGGAGGTGTATCTGTGGATGTATTTTAAGTCCTACCTTCAAACTTAGTGCCTCTTTGCTTGACATCAGCATCATTAGGATCACATCAGCTAGGAATACCAAGGGTTCACTCTAAGCAAGGAGAGTCTGCTATTAGCCATTATGCCAGCCGCAGCTGGAACCAGCTTCCAGAAGAGATCAGATGTGCTTCTACAGTAGTCACATTCAAATCCAGACTCAAAACACATCTGTTTAGCTGTGCATTTACTGAATGAGCACTGTGCCACTGTGTGTCCGACTGTTTGAACTGTATTTTATTTTATTTAATATTCTAAACTGTTTCAATTATTCTTATTTTTTTTTTTTATTATTTTAATCTCTTCTATGAAAAGCACTTTGAATTACCATTGTGTATGAAATGTGCTATATAAATAAACTTGCCTTGCCTTGACATCATGGGTAAATCAATAGAAATCAGCCAAGACCTCAGAAAAAACATTTGTGGACCTCCACAACTCTGGTTCATGCTTGGGATCAATTTCCGAATGCCTGAAGGTGCCACATTCATCTGTACAAACAAGAGTACGCAAGTATAAACCCCATGGGACCACGCCGCCATCATACACGCTCAGGAAGGAGACGCATTCGGTCTCCTAGAGATGAACGTAGTTTGGTGGAAAAAGTGCAAATCAATTCCAGAACAACAGCAAAGGACTTTGTGAAGATGCTGGTGGAAACAGGTATCACGAGTATCTATATCCACAGTAAAACGAGACCATTATCGAGATAACCTGAAAGGCTGCTCAGCAATGAAGAAGCCACTGCTCCAAAACCACCATAATAAAGCCAGACTACAGTTTGCAAGTGCACATGGCGACAAAGATCTGACTTTTGGAGAAATCTCCTCTGGTCTGATGAAACAACATGACCATAATAACCATCGTTATGTTTGGAGGAAAAAGGGTGAGGCTTGCAAGCCGAAGAACACCATCCCAACTGTGAAGCATGGGGGGGCAGCATCATGTTGTGAGGGTGCTTTGCTGCAGGAGGAACTGGTGCACTTCACAAAATAGATGGCATCATGAGTAAGGCACATTATGTGGATATATTGAAGCAATATCTCATGATATCAGTCAGGAAGTTAAAGCTCGGGGTCATTGTCCTTTTGGAAGACCCATTTGCGACCAAGCTAACGAAAATCTTTGGGCTGAACTGAAAAAGCATGTGTGATCAAGGAGGACTACAAACCTGACTCAGTTACACCAGTTCTGTCTGGAGGAATGGGACAAAATTCCAGCAACTTATTGTGAGAAGCTTGTGGAAGGATCCCCAAAACATTTGACCCAAGTTAAACTATTTAAAGGCAATGCTACCAAATACTAACAAAGTGTATGTTCACTTCTGACCCACTGCGAATGTGATGAAACAAATAACAGCTGAAATAAATCATTCTCTACTATTATTCTACATTTCACATTCTTAAAATACTTCAACTTTTTTATATTGCTAAATTTAAGTTTATTACTTTAGAGAAATATTAGGTTACGTTTTTATCTATAATATTTTATTAAAAATGTAATAATTGTGTAAATGGGACCTGCTCCATCATTTTGAGTTGCTTTGACCCAGAAACACATTTTGAGCTTCATGGACTGAATTAAAAAATGAATGTTTCAGCTTTATTATTATATAATTAAGTTTCTAATCATTAATATCCTCTTCAGTGTCTTTGGCTCATGTATAAATACAAACATAAATATATAACTGTGATTGTAAGAGCCATAATTTGAATAATTAAAACGTAACACTAAAAGGTACAAACATTTCAGTAGATATTTAAATTAGTTTGTTTATGTTATCTAAGTCAAGCAGTTCCCGCTGTTTATTGTAAAATGGTTTTCCCCGTTTATGTATTGGTCTGTCTTAATGCCTTTAAGATTGGCATTTCCTGAATGATTGGCACCTTTCCTTAAGAACACAAGAAAGACGGAACAACACAGTTTTTGACCGGAGTTTATCGAAGTTTATTTTTGTTCCTGTTAATTGTGCAAGAATTTTCAGTAAATGATTGAAATTCAATGAAGACCCGAGTCAATTCTTTGCTCATGAAGAAACGAGACAGTAACGAAGGATTATTGCTACTACATTGATTATTATTATAATTAGTGGGATACTCGAGTATTCACAGCGCTTCACTTTTTCCACATTTTGTTATGTTACAGCCTTATTCCAAATGGATTAAATTCATTATTTTGCTTAAAATTCTACAAACAATACCCCATAATGACAACATGAAGTTTGTTTGAAATATTTGCAAATTTATTAAAAAGAAAAAAAATCACAAGTACACAAGTATTCACAGCCGTTGCCATGACACTCAAAATTGAGCTCATGTGCTTCCTGTTTCCACTGATCATCCTTGAGATGTTTCTATAACTTGATTGGAGTCCACCTGTGGTAAATTCAGTTGATTGGACATGATTTGGAAAGGCACACACCTGTCTATATAAGGTCCCACAGATAACAGTGCATGTCAGAGCACAAACCAAGCCATGAAGTCCAAGGAATTGTCTGTAGACCTCTGAGACAGGATTGTATGGAGGCACAGATCTGGGGAAGGGTACAGAACAATGTCTGCAGCATTGAAAAACAGGACAACAACCCCAAGCACACAGCCAAGATAACAAAGGAGTGGCTGCGGGACAACTCTGTGAATGTCCTTGTCTTGAACCCGATTGAACATCTCTGGTGAGGTCTGAAAATGGCTGTGCACCAACGCTCCCCATCCAACCTGATGGAGCTTGAGAGGTCCTGCAAAGAAGAATGAGAGAAACTGCCCAAAAATATGTGTGCCAAGCTTGTAGCATCATACACAAAAAGACTTGAGGCTGTAATTGGTGCCAAATGTGCTTCAACAAAGTATTGAGCAAAGGCTGTGAATACTTATGTACATTTTATTTATTTTAATAAATTTGCAAAGATTTCAAAAACTTCTTTCATGTTGTCATTATGGGGTATTGTTTGTCGAATTGAGGAGAAAAATGAATTTACTCCATTTTGGAATAAGGCTGAAACATAACCAAATGTGGATTAAGTGAAGCGCTGTGAATACTTTCCAGATGCACTTTATTTATATATTTAAATATATATGCATATTAGTAGTAGAGCTGGGCGATATTTTTCAGCAAGTTGACTATATTCGATATCTCGATAATTATGTATTTGCTCTAAAATGGCTCAAAAGTGTTTTACTAAGAATATTTAATATAGACGACCAATTAAAACAAACTATTGGCAGACAAACAGTCCAATATAAGTCAGTCTCTCATGTGTTATATATATATATAATGGTACATAAACTAGTTTTAATGTGATATTCAGTATGTGGAAAACATGTATTGAGTATTTTAAAGTTGTATATAGTCTCCCCTGTTTTACTGATAATCAATATTCAGCTAATTAAGAGTCTGTGATATATGATTTATTTTTAAATGGTTTGTTTTGGTTTTGGGGATACTGTATTAATTTGATATGTTCAGGTCTTGGAAAAAGTCTTAAATTTGAAACTCTGCAGCAACCTTGTTAAAGCAAGAGGAGTTTTAAAAGTGTGAAAGAGATTTTGAGAGCTGCGGTGGAGGGAAAGATTATCAGAAAATAAACATTTACATTTTGGTCTGTTTCTCACACAGAACTATTGTATGATTTATACTGGGATAACACACAAGTCTTGCACAATTTTAGTCCAAAAAAATCAAACGCTGATACATGACTGTATTTAATATCTATACAGAGTATTAATCTGTTTAAATGTTTTGAAAATAACCAACAATTATTCACATTGTGACATCAAATAACTAATTTCAGAGAAACTTAATCAGAGGAAAGATAAAGATTTGTTGATGAATTCATCTTAACATGGAGAAGGCTCTCTTTTTAATATTAATGTATGAAAAAGACTTCGTCATTGGACACATGCCAAGGCACGTCAGCACGTCCTGTTTAATATTCATGAGCTCGCTTTCGCCATAGTGGGTTTCGTAATTTGCGGGAGAAAAAAAACGGTTCAGGTGGATTTTTACACGGTTTGGTGCAAGACAAGCGACACCTGTGAGTATCTAAACATTTAAAACTTGTAATTTGATTATTTAGACTACTTTTATGTACTTAAATGCTTGTAGTCCCGTAAACTAGGATTAATCCGTCGAGAATGTTTTAAGAACAACGTTAGTACATCAATTTAGAGCTTTTTGATTGGTTTTTTCGCCGTTGTTAATCAGTGTAGGCTAATCTGAGACAACCGTCCAATTTGAGGCGTTTAAATGAGAAAATAAAGACATTTCTCACGTGAACTGTGTCCGTTAAATACACCGATGGATGAAGTCAGTCACAATCAAATCAGATCAAACTTATTCAACGGGTTGCTGATATTTAACGCTCATTCAAGGATTTGCAAACACCAGTTTGTGCTGATTTCCCGCTTTATTGTTTCAGTGTAGATCTGTCAAGATTGATGTCGCTAAAATGTTTGTTGAAATAGTCGTTGAAAGGGTTTGCAGCTTTTCTCGTCGTCAGTGATTGTAGTTTGATGTCGCAGACGGACTTGCAGTTCCACATTTCACCACATGAGGGCGTCAAAGGAAATAAATGTGGCAAAAGCTTCATTTTCTCCTGTTGTTTTGTGAATCTGGTGTCAGAACATGAGCAGAGAGACTTTCCTGTGAAAAGCGGATTATTTTAGGATTATAAAGAGACTCTAAATAGTTTTATTGTCCACAAACTCTGTTCTCGTGTTTGATTGGATGATGGAGAACTCATGATAACAGAGGGAGGAAAAATATCCGCGTATTTTGAAGGTTTTTCGGCTTCTTATTGACGAGAATCTCAAAACTCTTCACACAGTCTCTGAGTGGGGCTTTAATTTTGAAGTTTGTATTTGTAAGTAGTTTATAGTTTGAAATGGTCTGATATTATTATGAATAAGACCGTCAGTGAGATCTGTAGTTGTCTGAATGACTTCCTTTGCTCGGATCCTTATTTCGGTATCGCTTCTCGGCCTTTTGGCTAAGATCAAGTGTAGTATCTGTTCTTATCAGTTTAATATCTGATACGTCCCCTATCCGGGGACCATATATTAAATTGATTTTTGGATCAGGGAGATGGAATAGGGGCTTGCTCCGTCCACTCCACGCATCGACCTGGTATTGCAGTATCTCCAGGAACGGTGCACCCCCCTAAAACTGTCAAGAAAAGACCTGAATAATTGTGTATATGATGCATTAACTTTGAGTGTAATATTAAATGCTCATATCGATCTAATGTAAATCCAGTTTGTGTAATAAAATCGCTAAGTAGTTTTATTCGCGCTTCAATCGAACATCTCATCTATAACGGACGCGAGATTAAGATCAAAAACATGTTTCAGTGTTAAAATATATTCAGCAGTAAAATATGAAGACACTGGAATCATAAAATGTGCTTCTTTATCTCTGATAACACTAAACAAACGCAATTCTCCCGGCTTGTGTAGCTAATGCGCATGCGCGTTCTCTATTTGAATGACAGGCGATATCAGTTTCTGAAATGTGATTGGCTCTTTTACCTTTAAGGCGGGACTTCCTTTCTACATCCGTTGACCGTTCCCAATTTCAAAACTAGTCTCTTATGGAGGACCTAATGTGACAATATTACAAATAAATATAAAGAGTCCAGGATTTTTATTCCGGTGCATCATTAAAAATGTTTTACATATAAATTAACTAATTATCAAATCTGAAGTAGTTATACTTTTATTTCCTTAAGAATGATTGTATTGATTTATTTCCACATATATTATTTTCTATACTTATGTTTATTGATTGATTTATTTGTACATTTGCACATAAATAGGAAGATGGGATAGAATAGGGTTCAAAACAGTGTTACTATGAATGCAAACTTTAATACAGTGAAAAAGACTCTTAAAATAAAATATTTGATGCCATGAGTGTGCCTTCATTTACTATTATTTTGAATATGGAATATGAAGCAATGTGAAAACAATTTAACATTTGAACTTTTGCTGACCTATTATGCTTCACAGAGTTAATGTGCGCTTCTAAATCACTTGTACCTTTATTAGCAACTGACACACAAGTGCAGCTTTACATGTCATACATTCCCACGGACCTCCACATGGACGAAAGCATGGGAATATTTTGTGCAAGTAACAAATCAGATATCTCTGCACCAGAAAAATCATACAGACATACGGGTTGACTTATTTCACTCAGTTTGGCAAGTACCCATGATAAGTATCACCCTGGTAACTGCATAGCAACCACATGGGCTTACCCTAGCAACCAAGTAACAAATTATATATCTCTGCACCAGAAAATAGTAGAGGCTACCAGTTTGACTTATTTCACTCAGTTTGGCAAGTACCCATGATAAGTATCACCCTGGTAACTGCATAGCAACCACATGGGCTTACCCTAGCAACCAAGTAACAAATTCTATATCTCTGCACCAGAAAATAGTAGAGGCTACCAGTTTGACTTATTTCACTCATCATGGCAAGTGCCCATGATAATATCACCCTGGTAACTGCCTCGCAACGAGATGTGGTTACCTTAGCAACCAAGTAACAAATCACATATCTCGGCACCAGAACAAAGATTTCAGGTTTTGTTCATGGGACTCAGGGTAGCAGGGATCTATCTATCTATCTATCTGATAGACTGAATGGTCGTATAATCTTTAAACTTTGAACTTTTAAAACTACTACTTAAACTTATAACAACTTCAAACTAAAAACCTTCAAATTTTACAACTACTTCAAACTTTATTGCTAGGCTTTTTTAAGCCAACCTAAAGTTTGTCCACAAACTTTTCAATCTAGAAATAAATAAATACACGTGGAAGTAAAAAAATACAGTAATACAAAAGGAAATAAAGCCAAGTACTAGTTTGTCTGATATGAAAATGTTTTATTTCGTAGTACACTTTATTAAATTTTTTTTACAATTCCTTGCAAATATTTTATTTTTAATATTGTCACTTTAGGTCCTCCATAGTCTGGAGCTCAAAGCTGATTGGTCCGTGTGTGTGGCTCTGTTGTACACTGACTCTAAACATTGCAGCAAGTCACATCGTAATGCATCATCAGTTACATTCCTTGTAAACTGGGTGTAATTGTAAATATTTGTTAATAACATGTAATAACAATGTGTATTAGTCATGAAGTATGTGTATTTGAATGTGTATCACCATCGACGTGAATAGTAGTGAGCAGAATGACTCCTCTGATTGGCTCGCTTTCAATTCATACTTACCTGGCAGGGGAGACACCATGATCATGAAGGTGGTTCACCCAGGGTGAGGCTCAGTCATTGCACTCCGACTGTGCTGACCCCTGCGAATTCCCCAAATGTGGGAATCTCGACTGCATAATTTCTGGTAGTGGGGGACTGCGTTCGCGCTCTCCCCTGATTCTCTGGTTAAAGGCAGATTAAAACAATTAGCATTAGCATATATCAGAGCCTTGTAGGAAGAGAGTTGACAACGGAAGTCATAAATGCTTGATCGTCACGTGATTCACGTAGACTTCAGATAGTTCCAGGAAGTGCTTTGGCGGGCATTTCAAACTGTTAGAGTGACAGAACTGCGATTTCTGGTAAGTAGTAGTCAATAAATGCATTTATTTTATATATTTATGTAACACACCGACATATGTATGTAGATTGAGTATGTTGGTACAGCGATGTTGTTCTTTTAAAGATCAAATCAGCTAATATTTGAGGATTACCGTTATTTGCCTCATCTTATTTCAGGCTAGGGTTTCTGTTGCGTTTTTATGTTACCTCATGTTCATTGTTTTCACTAATCTCATGGTAACTAATGTCATATTTATGACTTTTCAGATAGTACAGAGACAGGCTGGTGACAGGTGATGTCCAGCTCGCACCGCACAATGGGTCAATGAACTATTAACTATTAGCAGCAGTTACGGAAATGTCAATATAGTGAAATGAAGCTTATTGTTTACAATTCTATATATAGTAATATAATTATTTATGTATTATAAATATTATATATCTAATGTATAATTCTTACAATACTTATTCATATACACAATATATTCAGCTTTAAAACAACTTAAGCATACTCGTATATAAACTGCCGTTCAAAAGTAATGAGGCTGAAAATTCAGCTTTTACAATTAATAGGGTGTTCAGTTACTAACTTTATCCAGCTCCAATCCTTGCCTAATCTGTTAGTTATCCGATAACATCCCTTATCTCCTAATTTAATGAGTAATACTCAACTATAAGGTTTTAATTTACAAGTTATTTTTATTTAGATGTACTGATAATATACAGAATAAGATAATATTATTCTTTAAACGTCTCACCTTTTAAAAGTCGCGGCATAAGCGGTTTGTTCTGCTGCATCTCTACGGCGTAGCGTGTGTTTGCTGCTACTTCCGGAAGTATTGAGAGGCTCCACGAGCCGCCATTGCTGTAAAAAACCGTTCCGTTGGAGTCAATGGAGTTGTCGCAACTCTCTCTCTATAGGCTCTGGTATGTAACAGTCTACTCAGCAGTCCACAGAACATTCTCTCTAAAGCTTTGAGGATCATCAGGGTGTGTTTTGGCAAAATTCAGGGCACCTATTATGGCATTTAAAATGTTCCTAATATTGTTTTGGGAGTCCCCAACAACAGTTTTACATGCATGCAATGACAAAAAACACATTTGTTGTCTTATAATATGCATTTATGTTTACCTGATTTGCTCACCGACTCCCAAATGATTCGTTCAACGACTCATTTTTCCAAACCCCTCCTTTGCGTGACGCTAATCTGCGGTGATTGGTCAGATGACCCAGTCAGTTGTGATTAGTATACTCTGTGCAGAGATTGTTGGAAACAGAACGCCCATCACCGATTTGTAGTAAAAAAATCTAAATCAGTGAAGGAATTTGAGTTAATTTATGTTAGCGATCATAGCCCAAAGATCGGTGGTAAACACCCAATCAGTTATTGTTTGCGTTAGCCCAACGCATAAACATATTGGTAAAGCACTGCATCACTACAAGTTATTGCTCTATTCTTTATGACAACTCCAATAACATCGACAAACATTTCACATATTTCAAAAACATTGACATTGGAGACCTAGAAAGCTGCGCTGAGTGTAACGTACACAACACACACACATACTTATTAAGCATGCTAAAAAACACATAAAAGCAACAATTATTAATAATACTTACAGGTTGTGTTTCGGAGGAGGAAGCTGATCCAAATAAACTTGGTACTGAACCTTCCTTCAGTATCAACCGTCTCGCAAATCCACACTTGAAAGCGTTCATGTTCGTAAAGCAATCGTCATTAAAATGAGGCGAACACAGCACAAGGTTCGGGCTATACTTGTGTGGTATAGTTGTAAATATAAACTCTAGCCACTGATTCTTCACATGCTCGTCCCTGGGCAGTGAAAAAAAGGTCACTTTTGATACGCACTTCAGAACACAGCGTCTTGTTGTCGACATGATGTTTTCAAGTTTTCCCTGGTGTCTGCGCGCGCAATGAGTGGGCGTGGCCAATTTGATAATTTTTCGTCTTGACGTCACAACGAAAAGGAAAATGACTCGTTGGAAAATCGATTCATTACATTGACTCAGAGTCGACTCCTACTTTTGAGAGACAATAACTTTTTTGTACGGTGAACTTTCATATATAAAACTTTGCAGGATGTTTTTGTTCACTTAAATCTGTTACACACTACATGAAAGGTAATTTTCAAAATTCCATAATAGGTGCCCTTTAATGTTCTTTTGGGTTAGCAGTGTTTTTTGTCTCGTCTCTCTTCTACGGATGGCATTTTTGCCCAGTGTCTTTCTGATAGTGGAGTCATGAACAGTTTAGTGATGCGAGAGAGGCCTGCAGTTCCTCGGATGTTGTCCTTGGCTTTTTTGTGACATCCTGGATGAGTCGTCGCTGTGCTCTTGGAGGAATTTTGGAAGGTTGGTCACTTCTGGGAAGGTTCACTACTGTGCCACGTTTTCTCCATTTGGTGTTAATGGCTCTCACTGTGTTTCTTTGGAGTCCCAGAGCCTTTGAAATTCATCAGTCTGGAAAGGGTTACAAAACTATTTCAGTCAACTTTTCCCTCCTCGTTTATGACATTTCTTTCGACCTTGGCATAGTGTTGTGCTGGGTGAGCCCTTTTAGTCAACTTCATGCTGCTGAAAATGTTCTCTTTAGGTGTTGATCTGATTGAACAGGGCTGGCTGTAATCAGGCCTGGGTGTGTCTTGTCCAGCCGAACCGCATTAGAAATGTAGTTTCATAGATTTAGTAACAAAAGGGGCAAATACTTTTTCACTCAGGCCCAGTTGGTATTGGATAACTTTGCTTCTGTAAATAACATTATTATTTAATAAATTTATTTTGTGTTTACTCAGAATATTTGTTTTATGTTAGATTTTGTTTTTATTTTTGAAACCAATTTGCATTCGATACTCAAAAAGTGAAGAAATCAGGATGGGGGCAAATAATTTTTCACAGCACTGTGGGTCGATGGTGGATGATATTTTATTTACTGAATGTTCAGATATTTTAAAAAGCTAAAATGAGACCAAAATTATGGAAAACAAATCAAATATTATCCTATGTTTCTATTAGTGCTGGGTATTCGTACAGATTTCCAGATTCGATATTGATTCATAATTTATACCAAATCTTATTAGGATTTTGGTTCAACAAAAACTGCATCTGGGATTTTATTTATTTTGGACTCTTTGTCTGTGCCCACCATTGCAAAGAAAGAATAAGAATTAGTTTTTTTGACATTCTATAAATCAATTAGAAAAACTGTCTTTCCCACCATATTAGTTATCGGTATCAGCAAAATCCACTATCGGTCGACCTCTAATATGGAGGATTGTAACGGAGTCACCATCACTGTTTATGGACCACTAAATCATGATTATTAATGCAAAATATTATAAAGAAAAAACACAGAGACTTCCTGGTTGACTTATTTCATTCAGGATGGCAAGGAGCCATGTATTGTATCACCTTGGTAACAGCATAGCAACTAGATGGGGTTAGCCTAGCAACCAAGTAACAAATTGCATATCTCTGCACCAGAACATCGTAGTGACTTCCGTGTTGACTTATTTCACTCAGGATGCCAAGGGGCCTTGATAAATACCACCTTGTATTTTGTAAGTACTAGTTTATGTCTGATATGAAAATGTTTTATTTCGGTGTACACTTTATTTAAATATTTTTACAATTCTTTGCAATTATTTTTAATATTGTCACTTTAGGTCCTCCATAGTCTGGAGCTCAAAGCTGATTGGTCCGTGTGTGTGGCTCTGTTGTACACTGACTCAAAACATTGCAGCAAGTCACATCGCAATGCATCATCAGTTACATTCCTTGTAAACTGGGTGTAATTGTAAATATTTGTTAATAACATGTAATAACAATGTGTATTAGTCATGAAGTATGTGTATTTGAATATGTATCACCATCGATGTGAATAGTTGTGAGCAGAATGACTCCTCTGATTGGCTCGCTTTAAATTCATACTTACCTGGCAGGAGAGACACCATGATCATGAAGGTGGTTCACCCAGGGTGAGGCTCAGTCATTGCACTCCGACTGTGCTGACCCCTGCGAATTCCCCAAATGTGGGAATCTCGACTGCATAATTTCTGGTAGTGGGGGACTGCGTTCGCGCTCTCCCCTGATCATCTGGTTAAAGGCAGATTAAACATTTATATATAAACATATTTAGCATGTATAATTAGTTCGTTCACATTGGAGTGTTTTCAATCATGATCTGATCGTTTTAAGGTTATTTTTATGCATCTCAATCATTCAAGTTAATTTGAGCCATTCAGCGGAGGGTTTGCCCCTATGTGTTGGATCTTTGTCTAGCTGTATAATCCAGTTGTGTTTGAGCTTCACTCATGGACTGATGACCAGATGTTCTCCTTTAGGATTTTCTGGTAGGGAGCAAGTCTATGGAGCCAGAAATATGCCAAAACAATTTGAATTGTGTAAATTTGAAATATTAGATGTTTGAATTATAATTGTTATTTTTGCCAAATTTAATTTTACGTTGTATTTTAAATAGTTTTGCATTTTTTTAAACTCCAATCCTGGACATTTTATATTTAACCAAATTGAGTTGAGTTTTTTATGGCACAATTTTATAAATCTGTATTTTCAAACAGCAAATTTTTATTTCTGAATTCTTACACTGTAAATATCCCGTTTTAAAAAATATGGAGAAGAAATTCAGATCTACAGAAAGTGGGTCAGAGGTCAAGCGTTCCACAGGGAAGAGTAGAGGGTCTCGGAAAAGTCGAACGGAGCATTTTGGCCAATTACAGCTCGAGGTTCAATAATTCTCTGGTGCGAGCGTGATTCAAAAGGTCGCCATTCTGACCATGAAGTGGTTCTTAAACTTTTATGATTAATATTTTTATGGTTAGCACATTCTCCGCATATGAGACATTTGTCTGAGCGGTCTCTGGTATTTGTTTTAGTATAAAGTATATTTAGTATGAAAGTGATTAGTAAGAGTAAGCATCACATATAACTCAATAATTCATGTAATTCTGCTTCTGTGATCGGAATCCACATCAGATCCAAGTCGGATGTTATTTCAAACACTTGTTGGTGTTTGTAAGTGCGTTTTGAGCTCAAGACTTGAACATCAGGAATGATCGTTCAGATGTGTGTGATTTAGCAGGCGTGATTACAATATACGATTCATTTCATGTAGCTTATTGTAAGGCATTTAATGGCTAATTTACACACCGAACTCCAACAAACGTTACAAACACATTATGACTGTCATTCTCACATGTGCACATATTGATGTTCAGTCATTATGCCATTTATTTTTAGTTTGAGTCCAAATCAATTTAAACTGAACATTTCACGTGTTCTTGTCATAAATCTTCAAAGCTGCAAAATAAGTTTAAACAAGCAGCATAAAAAGGTTAGATTTTGGGTAATGTTGATTATTGGTTGGTATTTCAATGCAAAATTCTGTCTTATTCACTACCAAAACTAATCTAGTTCAGGCGCTGTCAGATCTGATATTGCACTGCGTCTTGAGTATTTAAATGAGGTAATTTTCCCCTTTCACACATGCAACCAGGTAAATTACAGGAAAATTGTTGGGTTGCCTTTACTGGTAAATGTGCTGTTCACACATACCATCAAAATGAACATGTAAATGTACTAATGATACTACTTCTCATTAAGGGAAATGGCCAGAGCTAAATTGACCAATTATTTTCAAAAGGGTCGTGTTCACACGTGACCTAACCTGAAAATACAGTCAATTGTCTGGAAAAGGCTGTATGTGTGAAAGGGGCTATTGTCACTCCTGTTTAAAGGCTTGTTATAGATTGCGCTTCACAACATTTGTGCCGTTGTCTGATCTGCATAATTCCTTTAGTGAATATTAGTTTGGGTTTATGGGGCCGCCTGGATGAGTGTGAACATCAGCTGCATCCATGTTGATGTTTTGTTTTCTCACAACTGTCATATTGGCCAGAGAAATATTTACAAAAAGATCTTGGTGCAGCTTTTTAATGATTTCATTTGTTGATTTTAGACATGCAAGTGAACACACATGAACCAACTGATAACCAGATTCTAAACACAAAATGACAGATACTGCAGCAGTTGTATGTATATGGTTTCTCATCTCGCAGTACCAGAAATGTACAATTTGAATTCAGCTGGGCATCACATTCACTTTTAAGGGTTCTCCTAAAAAGTTTCCATTTGTTGTTCACTTGTATTTGGTGGATTGCATTATCACATTATTTGACATGATTTATCTTCGATTCATCTTTTACATCTCAAAAATAGAATAGAAAGAAATTTTTATATTCACTGTAACAACTACACAATGTAATAAGTTAAATGTAATGTTCATAATATATATAGTTGAAGTCAGAAGTTTCATTTAAATGCATTTTTAACCACTCCACATATTTCAGATTAGCAAACTATAGTTTTGGAAAGTCGTTCATGACATCTACTT
This sequence comes from Xyrauchen texanus, assembly GCF_025860055.1. Taxonomy (NCBI): domain Eukaryota; kingdom Metazoa; phylum Chordata; class Actinopteri; order Cypriniformes; family Catostomidae; genus Xyrauchen; species Xyrauchen texanus. The sequence continues at coordinate 1,884,037 of NC_068301.1, read as the reverse complement.
TGTGCATGAGTAATTTTTCCAACAATTGTTTACAGACAGATTGTTTCACTTTTAATGGATTATATCACAATTCCAGTGGGTCAGAAGTTTACATACACTTAGTTAACTGTGCCTTTAAGCAGCTTCTGATAGGAGGTGTTCTGAATTGGAGGTGTACTAGTTGATGTATTTTAAGTCCTACCTTCAAACTTAGTGCCTCTTTGCTTGACATCAGCATCATTAGGATCACATCAGCTAGGAATACCAAGGGTTCACTCTAAGCAAGGAGAGTCTGCTATTAGCCATTATGCCAGCCGCAGCTGGAACCAGCTTCCAGAAGAGATCAGATGTGCTTCTACAGTAGTCACATTCAAATCCAGACTCAAAACACATCTGTTTAGCTGTGCATTTACTGAATGAGTACTGTGCCACTGTGTGTCCGACTGTTTGAACTGTATTTGATTTTATT